>NW_006159659.1:3974963-3981993 GCF_000334495.1 Tupaia belangeri chinensis | reverse complement strand
TTCACCCACCCCTCACTATAATATGATTGGTGGAGCATAAGGATAAAAGGGTGAGAACTAAACACAAAACTAGATTACATAATCTGCTTGTAAATTAGTCATATAATGACTATGGACCATTATAACAAAATATATATTCTGGAAACAAACTTTGAAACTATAGTATGGAATTACTCTTATTTTAAACCAGATGTACACAAAAATGTAAACAAGAATAAAACCCTTATAAATAATTTTTTCTAGAAACTACTGAACATATTACTGATTTATACCTAAACAGAAAATTTCCACAACACTCTAATACATTTTTATTCCATAACGCACATTGTCATATTGTTACATATAATAGATTTCTACAATAATGCATTAAGCTGAACCATACAAAAGTGTTTTTGTAGTTCAAAAATGGTTGGATATTGGTGCCAATTTTGTAGGTCAGAAATGGTTCGATATTGGCAATTTCATATGGCTTGAACTTTATTATAATCTGACTGATCCTCCCGCCATGCTTCTTATGAGTTTAGAAATATATCAAGAGTACTCATTAAGAAAGCAAATCTGAAAGATAATTTAAATCTGAAAAATAATTTAAAATTTCAATTTTTCAGTTGGAACTAAATTTCTTGTACAAGAAATTTTGTCGTCCCCCCTGGCCCTACCCCTTTCTATGAGTTCCATATATTGTGTCGCATTTCAAGTGGCATAATATGAGAACACATTTTTGGAGAACTGAACTCAATCTTCTGGTTTCTGTTAAATACAATCTTAAAATACATAGCTGAGAGAAGCCACACTTCCTTGCTATTATTCTCCTTCCAGCACTTAATCCACATCCTTTCTTCCTTTCACATCCTTGAATCTGAGGTAGCCTGATTGGATCATTCAGATCTAACATTTGATCTCAAAATCCTAAACACTTGGAATAGATGAATAGATGAAAAAGTATTTTTCATCTCATTCAATCTTTGGGTCTCTTGTATCTTGATAAATGAAAAGTGATACTTATAAATTAGATCACCATATGAAAACTAATGTGCAAACTCTTTCACCATGACTTCAATGCTCCCCTTTTAGCTATATGGAATGTAAATAAACAATAAACTTTCCAGGTACAGAAGGAAGAAAAACCTTTTTTCCTGTTCACTTCTATATTCTCCAACATTCCATTCCCTTTTTTATTTGTATCTGTTTAGCAAAGCTGTGCAAATATTAAGGCTGTAAGGAGAACTTGCACATACAAAACCTATGCCAATTTCTTAAATCTTAAACTGGAGAACAATAGTGTAAATCTTCATGCTTTAGAGGAAATTCCATAAGAGCTTAAAAAGATGAGTGTCATATGTTTACAAATGGCAATTCAAGTATCTCACTACTTGATATCGATATATTTTGGTAAGATGGGGATATCATTTTATGCATGATAAGGGGTATAGAACAAATAAATTCTTCTCCAAATTATAGTAACTAAAAAATGTCAATGAGCATTTATAATACTTGTAGACCTTTTAGGATTTCAGCTCTAAATAAACTGCTCTGACTCATCTGGACAGAGGTTTTGGCAGAAGTAGGATTGTCTAATATGCACGACACTGATTAAAAACATTCTAAATCATGATGTGTCTATGCTTACATCATTGCCAAAATGATTCATCTGTGTAGGATATATTCATATTGCCAGAGATGTCATATATCATCTTGGCTAGAAACACACAGACACATCCCATTATGGTGAACTCGCAGAGTTTATCCAAATTCCTCTCTCTTCTGGAATTTTGTCAGGTTAATACTGCTTGATACACGTAGTCCTAAAATTTTCCATTCTAAATCTGCCATTTTGGCATTTGACTGGATCTGGCCTTATGTGACCGGCATCACACAGAGAATGTTTAGTTGTTGAATTTTACATTTATAATGTTTATCACATTATAGACCTACTGACAACCAAGGAAATGCCTACATTCAAGGCTTTTTCTCTGATACTTTTCCTGTGAAATGAGGCTATATATTTTTTATTTGATTTAACGTTGTATTTCTGTAACACTAACTCAGGGCATTTTACTTAAATCTGCCTAGGTTAAACATAACCATTTTATGTTATAGATAAGAAAATGTAAAATACTGGACAATTAACTGATTCCTAGTGCAAAACCCTTAGCACTGCATTTCTTCTTGGTCATTTGAAAAATTTACTGATATTTTAGGACTTGTCATCAAAATAACAGAATTAAACCTCGGCCTTGAAGCAACATTTATGAACCAGCTCTGGCTTATATTTTATTTTACAATCAGACTCTAAAAAGGAAGAGTTTACCTGAGAAATACAGAAGGGCAACCATCCTAAATCCAGTCACTGTTAGCTTTATGAGCATTGTAAGTACCCATTACATCGTGCAAAGTATTTATTACAAATGGGCCGTAGCTATTAAAACACGTAGCTTCCTTTTATGTTGTGACTAAGTAATTTGAGAATGCTTTGGGCTGAAAGTGTATGGAAGGGTTTCACATTGATTGCCAGCAGGGAAAACTGCCATTGAATCAATGCATGTAACATTCCTCACAAATTGCAAACAAGGGAGTATTGGGCACCTGCAGTGCCTTGTCTCTTTTTCTGTACATGCCAGATTTTTCTGAATTGAACTCTGATGTAAAGTTTAGTGATGTTTAGTCTCTGCACAGTTGTGGTACTATTTTTGGATTTGTTGTATGAAGACACTCCCTGCTAATAGCATCTTCCCATCTTACTGTCTCTTATATTCTTCTCTGCACCAATAATATATATTTTTTGTGACTCTTACTTATAATCTTTAAAACTTCTTTTAAAAGTACAAAAAATAAGATTTAATAAGTTTTAAATGTAATGTTATTTAGTACACTTAATTTTTAAAGAACTTTTAAATATAGAAATATGCTTTGAGCTCACTGGTAATAACCTAACTCCAACATCCTTTTTTCTTCACCTTAAGAGCCTTATTTTCCCCCTTCAATTCCCTATCCTGTTCTCTTTCCTGTTTATCTCCCTTCCACAAAAGCAACAAGAAAAAGCACTGTATTTTTAAAAATAAAAACTAAAAGCAAAACAAAAACAAAATTCCCAAATATTCAAGCATGTGACTAATCATGAGAAAAACATCTTAATTTAAACCTTGACTCAAACCTCCCTGGAATCTACTAATACTCAGTCCTACTCATTCTTCAAGGAACCTCCCCAGATTCCACATGGTCTTAGGTTATTTTAAAGAGGCAAATTATGCTGCCTTCTTAACAGATTGATTCAGGAGGAAGTTTAGCAGCCTCCAAACTCTCAGGCTGTTCAGTCTCTCAACAGTGCTCCACTTTTCACGAAAGCTACTAGTATATATTTACTGAGTCTCAGTTCTCGTAGGCCACAGAGCATCAAGGGCAGGATATAATTCTGCAGCCTGTGGCCCCACCAGCCCTGAGTATCATTTAACCACAACACAGCTAAAATTTCCCAAAGAGATGCCTTTCTTTTACTCTACAACAGAACATAAGACATTCAAATGAACTCAACCATAGTTATTTCTCAGTCAACAAAAAAAATGCCACTTCATTTGTCATGTTAGAATCTGATTCCAAATGACACTTTAATTTTTCTAAAGGCATTTATGGGAAGTTGCTACAGAAGAGGGGGAAAGCTAACCACCTAAATCCTTGGCCTGTGGAAACCCTGTCATTGTGCTAGAGTGAATACACTGGAAGCACACCTGTTACCACTTTACCATTTCTTGAAAACATTCTCCTGAGGTTATAGCAAGAACAGGAAAAAAGAGGGAACCAGCAGTTAGCATAATGGCTATGTCGCTGGACTCCCACATAGTCGACCGTGGTTCGTGTCCCGGACCCGGTGGCTTAAAACTCAAGCCGGGCGCGTGTGCGTGCCTGCCCAAGATCCCGAGAGGAGAATGGAGGAGAAGGGATTGCGGCATGGCCATCCCCACTGGGGGGTGATTTCTCGCTTTCTGTCTCTATGTCTCTCTCTGTCTGTCTGGCGAGCGCACGCGCCCTATAGTGAAAATCTCTCAAAAAAAAAAAAAAAGAACAGGAAAAAAGATACCTTCCTACTGATGTCTCACATGTTGCTTCTAAAGTTCTTGTGCATTTATCATGTCTTTTTGTGTGATGCTCACATCCCCTCTATCCAAAAAAAACTGAGGGTAGCAGACACTTTTAGTATCCGATCTGTGTCCTTCCATTCACCATTCTTGAACTCACTGAAGTCTTCTTAGTACACAGTCACCTGAGGGCTTTCTTTTGCTGCAGTAGTGTGATACATCTTCCCTGGGAAATGCCGAGTTACTACCCTGGGGAACAGCCCTCGATCAACCACACACAGGGTTTCTGGGTAAATAGCTTAGCTTCCTCACCCCTCAGGGAGAACTTCTCTGAGGCATGTTCTATAAGGATCCCCAAAGTCCTCCACTAGCACCGAGCCACATGTACCTGTAAAAATAACCTGTTCATTAATATACCCTGAATTGTCTGTCTTCCTGTCTCATTTACTCCCATACTTCCTGGTGCTCACTCCCCAAATGAGTTACTTGTATCCAAATCCTTAGGGTCTGCTTCTGGGGAAGCCCATCCTAAGACAGGAGCACATATTATTGGTTTGATATCTGCTAAATACCACATAGCTACTTAACCAGGGCTGGAACCCAGTACATTAGACTTCTGGCCCATTTACCAGATTAAGTTGCTTCTTGCTGATGACCAGCACTTTAAAGAATTGGTCCCAGGACTTCTGGGCAAACAAAGACACTATAAATGAAACATAGTTGTTAGATAGCTCTTTCTGGCTTTTTAGGAACTCAGTCACCACCACCAGCAGGAAGAAACAGAAAAACGAAGGGTGGTAATTACCTAGCATGACGAAAGGGACTCCGAGGAAGGTGGAATTGTATTTCCCACCAGTAAGATTGATGATCCCGGCTGCAGTGAGAGTGGCCAGGCTTATAGTCACCAACCCGAGCAGGCCTAGCCAGGGTTTGCTGCGGACACAGTCCTGCATAGAGCAGCAGAGGATGGCCATGGTGACCACAAGAATCAGGCTGGTGACCAGGTAACGTTCTGACACACGGCTAGTCTTCTGAAAATCTTCCCTCAGTGACGAGGACGTATAAGGGTACATTTTGACTTTGCTGTTGGACTTCTGGAACAGTCTGACAGTGTCGCAAAAGCTGGACTCCCACCTCTCAGCCACCATATCATTGAGACTATTGATTGACTGCAGGTAGTAAGTGAGCTGGATGGCCTCCGCAGATTTCACCCGATCCTTGCTGTGCACGGTGACGCCCCCAAGCTGGTGCCCATTGTACACGGCCCTCCCGTCCTTTAAATGAGTGATCGGGTATGTGATGGCAAAATTGGTCCGATTGGTGGCGCGAGCATTCTTTAGCTCCTCCAGGACGTGCACTATGTCATCCACGATGCAAGTCTTATCATTATTCAGGATACATATGTGGGCGAATGTGTAATTAAAACCAGGCCTTGGAACCTGGATCTTGGTCACAGCAGCATGCAACTATAGGGAAAAAATGAGAGTCAGTTTTTATTACCACAAATTAGACATTCATAAGTGACATTAGTTCTGTGGGTTTAAACATTTTTCTTTCTTTCTTTCTTTTTTGGAGGGGAGAGCCATTCATTTAATCTCTAAGCTAAAAAGTTCAAATGAAATGTTTCAACCTTAGATCAGAAATAGATGGTAGATGCCCAGCCTCTGTGACGCAGTTGTGGCATGCCAGACTGTGCACTTGAAGGCTACATGCCAACCATGGTTAAGTCCCCAGCCTGATCAACTTGGAAACACAGCAGGTATGTGTGTGTGTGTGTGTGTGTGTGTGTGTGCATGCCCAAGCAAGCCCTGTAGAAGGTTCTTCTCTTTCTCTTGTCCATGTACATACTCTATCATGAATTTTTTAAAAAGAAATAAAAGACATAGGTGGTAGGGATGCAAAATAGGCATTTGACCAGTGGTTCTACAGCATGGTCCCTGGTCTAGCAGCATCGGCACAATCTGAAAGCTTACCAGAAATGTGAATTCTCAGGCCTCACCCCAGACCTGTAAATCATAATTTCTGGGATGGAGCCTAAGAATCCAGGTTTTACAAAGACTGCCAGGGGATTCTCAGGCAGGTAAAGTTGGAGATGTGCAGCATTAAAGTACCAGCATTATCTCCACATTCTTTATTTGCAATCCAATTGGCCTATAATGCTAAAAAATTTTATATAGATGCCCCACTTAGTCTCCCTCTTGAAAAATATAATGTAATAAGTGAACTAAGGTACAATTCTGAATGCAGACATCCTCTGCATGCCCATCTCTTGTTGCCGATTTGTAGGGCAGCTAAATGACATCCTCATCCAATTCATTCATTTTGTATCATAAAAGACAAGAAATTGACCTTGAGGGCCCTGCGGTCTCTGGCTTTACTTGTCTGCATGTATGGAAAGGGAGCAGCAACTGTAAGAGGATGGCTGGGACACATAGCAATCATGCCAAAGGGGCACAACCGGACTTACTCTACACACTTTGCCTCATGCTTAATTTGCTGTGCCCCAGTACTGTACGCCTGCCATCAAAGTGCACACAAGAATACATGCACCAATTTAACAGTTTTTATTACATGCCAGGCACAGTTCTAGGCCCTTTATACAAATTAGGTCATTTAACCCTTATAATTAAACTTATAATAAACTACAAGGTAGGCACAAGTACGAGCCTTATTTTACAGATGAAAAAATTGAACCAGAAAAGTCATGTCACTTGGTCAAGGTCACACACTTAGTAAGAAGCACACAGTCTGACTCTACAATCTGAGCTCTGAGCCCCTCACCATGAACTCTAGGTTGGGAATGCCAGCAGGTGAATGAAGATTCTTCCCAGCAACTAATTTCTGAATTTGTTCTTTTACTGACCCAGGCCTAAAAATTATAAGTACGTAGGGACCAGCAGTTAGCGTAATGGCTATGTCACTGGACTCCTATGTAGTCGACCATGGTTCGAGCCCCG
>NW_006159659.1:3973026-3974797 GCF_000334495.1 Tupaia belangeri chinensis | reverse complement strand
CCCTATAGCAAAAACCTCTCCAAAAAAAAAAAAAAAATATATATATATAAGTACGTCAGTTAAGATAGTCAGGAGTACGTATGATCTATTAAGAAAGAAAACGAGGCATAGAGGAGGGTGGTGGGAGTGAGGGACTTAAATGAAATAACCATGTACATGTCAGGGCTTTGCACTCTAAATCCCTCAATTCATTTTACACAAGAGAAAACTGAGGTTTGGGGAGACCATGCAGGTGGGGTGGTAGAGTTAATTGCTGTCTTTTTAAATGGCAACATATTACTGTTTCAGCTCTAGCTGCATGGGTCCCTAATTTAACTGTTCCAACTAGTCAGCCAGATTCAGTGGCTTTCCCTTCTCTGTGTAAAATGTGGCCAGTCTGCAAAATGAGGCCAGCGGCAAACATGTAGGTGAGTGTTAAGTAAATGAGTGCATCTAGGACTATGCCTAGTACTGAGTGGGCTCTCTCAAGAGCATATATAGCTATTACTGTATATCTGATGAATGAACATTTCATACATAAAGGAAATAGATTTATTTATTTATTTATTTATTTATTTATTTATTTATTTAGATTTTTGCCATGGGGTGCATGCACTTAACGGGAGAGAGACAGATGGGGAGTAGTTAGAAGTCACCCCTCCAAGGGGGATGGTACTGACACAGTCCCTTCTCCTCCATTTTCCTCTTAGGATTTTGTGCATGTATGTGCACATGTCCAACATTATTTTCAAGCTGCTGAGTCTGGGACTCCAATTGTGGTCAGCCATGTGAGAATCTAGTGCCTTAACCACTACACTACCTACTGGTCCCAAGGAAAAAGAATCTAACATTCACAGAATTGTCCTACTGTGGCTGTACCATAACAACTCATTACCTTCTGAGCATCTCCATGGCCCAGATATATTTTCTTTTAAATCTGTTCTGGATGGATTATTAGTAGTAATATTTTGCTGTGTGTGTGCCTGGGTAAGTGGGATATTAAGATTTTTTTTTTGTAAATTCTGTTTTTTCTTTTTTTTTTTTGAGAGGTTTTTGCTATAGGGCGCATGTGCTTCCCAGAAAGACAGAGAGAGACAGAAAGCAAAAAATCACCCCCCGGGGGGATGGCCATGCCGCAATCCCTTCTCCTCCATTCTCCTCTTGGGATCTTGGGTGTGCACGCACATGCACCTGGCGTGAGTTGAAGCCACTGTGTACGGGACTCAAACCGCAGTCGACTATATGGGAGTCCAGCGACATAGCCATTACACTAACTGGAGGTCCCCAATTTCTTTTTTTTAATTCTGAGGGGCATCAGCTATCAAAATTCTTTCACTAGCACAGAACAGTAGTTAATCCTGTTCCCTTCCCCCACATCTCTTTATGCTTAGAATCCTCAAATTTAGAAAACATTTTATTATATTACATTTGGCTGGAATATTTTTAGTTCTGGCATTAAAACTCTCTCTCTCTCTCTCTCTCACACACACACACACACACACACAGTCTCCCAGAGATACCTGTTAGGCTATCTTCACAATCTTAACCATATGCTAAATTTTTGTTTTAATGATTTGAGATTAATGGTAAGAAAATGTCTTCAGTGGTTTTAATTTGTGAAAGGTCACAGCATGGTCCAGTGAATTCTGATAAAAAGAACTAACTACAAAAATTTCCAAAAGGTTATTTTGGAAGAGAAGGAGCAAGCAGAATTTAAAGACAAGAGTGTTTTGGGACCAGCAGTTAGCGTAATGGCTATGTCGCTGGACTCCCATGTAGTTGACCACGGTTC
>NW_006159659.1:3953145-3972919 GCF_000334495.1 Tupaia belangeri chinensis | reverse complement strand
CCGGAGGGTGATTTCTCGCTTTCTGTCTCTCTGTCTCTCTCTGTCTGGCGAGTGCACGTGCCCTATAGCAAAAACCTCTCCAGAAAAAAAAAAAAAAAAGACAAGAGTGTTTTGAGGAGTTAGAAAACTTTCTGGAAACATTCTGAATAGGCTAGAAAAGGAGCGGCACTGAAAGCATGCATATGTGTAATATTTAGTACATTGCTTATTCCCATGAGCGGTGTAATAAATCTCCCTTAGAGTGATTACTAAATATGTCAAGAGAAAAAGATTGCCAAATAAGATGGTGTTAAGCCACAGGGATGAACTCAATTATAGCAAGGGAATATTTTCCATCCATTCTCTAAGGTGACCATGCCTAGCTGGGTGGGGAGTTGTAAACTATTTAGTGATCTGCCAACTCCGCAGATTTAGTGCATTGACCCCCAGGATCATATGTTGAGGAAAGTAGACACCATTGTTAACCTCCGTAGCACCAGACCACTGGAAAGAATCTTGGAAAATGATAACCTTGCTAAAGTTTGAAAAGGAAGGTTTCTCAATTCTAAGCACAAGTTTCTGTGAGATGCAGTTGACTTGAATTTCTGGTAATGGTGGGTAGAATATATGTCACTCTTGCTTCTGAGTGGCAGGGGGATGCAGAGTCACAAAACAGCCAGAGAGGAGGCACTGGCTGATGCCACCCACCTGGCAGGGGGAGTCTGTGGGCTTCTACTGTAGGATAAGGTGAGAGCATAATAAGAGGCATGGGAAAGGAAAGCTGAGACTCCCTTTTATAATATGAAATAGCTCAGTTCTAATCTTTAGCGCTTGTGACTATACATCAAATACATATACAGTCTACTATTAGATGTCCATAAAGCCACAGGCAGACACACTGCGTATGTTACCTGGGCATCTCTCTGCACATGATTTTAGAATGTCCTGATATATTTTCTTAAATGAGGTCCACTCAGGGCAGTAGAAACATTGGTAGATGTTCTAAACCGTAATATCAGATATATCCACAGGGGAAAACAGGAAGCCAGAAATTGAAGCTATGTTTTAGATAATCAGTGAAATAGGCAACCTCAATCCATACAAACTTATTATTGAACCAGGTAAGAGACCTTCTTCTCAGAAAAGGAAAGGAAAGGAAATGACACAGAGCAATAGTCCTGATTCTTATTGTCTGAATTTGTCATGTGAGTCAACATATAAAATTAACATTTCTATAAAAATGTATATTCCAGATTATTCACTCAACACATGTTCATCAAATGTACTCTGTTGTCATTTATAGGGTAATTTCCTGAATGTTGCTTGCTTGCAGTTATGCTCATAAAATCATATGAGATACATATGTCCAAAACAAAGGAATGGTCCTAAAGCAGTAGACAATTCCAAATCTATGACTTGTAAAGCTCTCAATCCAATGTTAATTTCAATCATAATTTTTTTTTTTTTTAGTTTTGTCTATAAGATGCGTGCACTCACCAGAGAGAAGGAAAGTGAGAAAGCACCCCCTTCAGGGGGGATGGCCACACAACAGTGCCTTCTCCTTCAGTCTTCTCTTGGGATTGTAAGCATGCATGCACACATGCTCAGTGTGATTTTCAAGCTGGCAGTGTCTAGGATTCGAACTGCAAAGTTGGTCACATGGGATCCAGTGCCTTAACTTTCGTGCCACCTGCTGGCCCCAGCAATTACGATTAAAAAAAAAATTATTATTGTATTTGTTACCAAAGAGATTGGACCTTCCCATGTGGAATGTTACCATTGTGCCACTGCTGCTGGCCTACAGTTAAAAAAAAATGTATTTACTACAAAGACTCTAGGGAAATAGTTAAATTATTATCTCCACTTTTAAAAAAGTCTATTTCTTCCATGAGAGAGGCATAGAGAGTAACAGACAGCACCCACAAGAGGGTGCCAACACCCTGATCCCCCCGCGCCCCCCCCCCCCCCAGCCTCAGCCAGTCCCAGATCATGGGCACGCACACCTTGAGAACCCAGGGAAGAACCTTCTTATGTGGGCCAGCCTTGCAGAGCATTGTGTTTGACCAGTGTACCACTTTCCAGCCCCGTATTATTCCTTTTTTATATCTGGAGCTACTAAGGCCTAAAGAATTTCAGTAATTCACCTAAGTGAACCTAGTAGGTAAAAGGCAGATGCAGGATACTAAATCAGACCTTACCCCATAGCAGGACACTTAGCACTAGATCAATACAAATTTATTGGGTCATCAGAAAAGTCATGATGCATTTTTGCACAGAAAAATATGTCATAACTTTTTTGACGACCCAATAGTAGTGATGAAGAGAAATTAGGGAAGAAGGAAGAATATGGTCAGCCCACCGGGTGCAAATTGTTTTGTGGAGACATGACTAAGGTGTGGGATGGCCATATTTGGAGAGTTGAGGTTCAATAAGAGAGGCTAACAAATAATCCAAACAGCCAAACCTCACCTTCAGACAGCAACATTACATGGGAATATTTACAGGTAGTGAAGGGAATGGGTTTTGAGTTTACCAACATTCCTTATTCTCTGCCCTTTGGAATTGTGAACCAAAGCTTTTCAAATAGGCTTGCAGGGGCAGGGGGATGCAGAGTCACAAAACAGCCAGAGAGGAGGCACTGGCTGATGCCACCCACCTGGCAGGGGGAGTCTGTGGGCTTCTACTGTAGGATAAGGTGAGAGCATAATAAGAGGCATGGGAAAGGAAAGCTGAGACTCCCTTTTATAATATGAAATAGCTCAGTTCTAATCTTTAGCGCTTGTGACTATACATCAAATACATATACAGTCTACTATTAGATGTCCATAAAGCCACAGGCAGACACACTGCGTATGTTACCTGGGCATCTCTCTGCACATGATTTTAGAATGTCCTGATATATTTTCTTAAATGAGGTCCACTCAGGGCAGTAGAAACATTGGTAGATGTTCTAAACCGTAATATCAGATATATCCACAGGGGAAAACAGGAAGCCAGAAATTGAAGCTATGTTTTAGATAATCAGTGAAATAGGCAACCTCAATCCATACAAACTTATTATTGAACCAGGTAAGAGACCTTCTTCTCAGAAAAGGAAAGGAAAGGAAATGACACAGAGCAATAGTCCTGATTCTTATTGTCTGAATTTGTCATGTGAGTCAACATATAAAATTAACATTTCTATAACAATGTATATTCCAGATTATTCACTCAACACATGTTCATCAAATGTACTCTGTTGTCATTTATAGGGTAATTTCCTGAATGTTGCTTGCTTGCAGTTATGCTCATAAAATCATATGAGATACATATGTCCAAAACAAAGGAATGGTCCTAAAGCAGTAGACAATTCCAAATCTATGAGTTCCCTGTGTATTCTGGTTATCAGTCCCTGATCTAATGCATACTTTACAAAAATATTTTCTCATGCTGAGGGCTGTTGATTCACTATATATTATATATAGTTTTTAATTTGACCAATACCAATAAAAAACTTGTGCCTAGAGTTTATGTTTCAAGTTTTTAACTACACATTGAGCTTCAAGAAGGTTTAGGCACTGGATTCCCACATGGCCACCTGTATGGTTCAAATTTCAGACTCGGTGAGTTAAAAATCACATGGGGTACAAATGCATGTGTGTCCAAAATCCAGAGAAGGGATTGTGGCATAGTCATTGCCTGGGGGTGGAAGGAGCTTTTCCCCTTTCCCTCTCTCTCTTTCTCTGTCTCTTTTTCTCTCTGGAGAGGGCACATGCCCTATAGCAAAAAAAAAATATATATATTTTTTCCATGACAGAGGGAGAGGTGGGGGGCACCCTAAGAAGGGTTTTCATGCTATGATCTACCCCGAGCCTCAGCCAGTCCCAGATCATGGGCACGCACACCTTGAGAACCCAGGGAAGAACCTTCTTATGTGGGCCAGCCTTGCAGAGCATTGTGTTTGACCAGTGTACCACTTTCCAGCCCCGTATTATTCCTTTTTTATATCTGGAGCTACTAAGGCCTAAAGAATTTCAGTAATTCACCTAAGTGAACCTAGTAGGTAAAAGGCAGATGCAGGATACTAAATCAGACCTTACCCCATAGCAGGACACTTAGCACTAGATCAATACAAATTTATTGGGTCATCAGAAAAGTCATGATGCATTTTTGCACAGAAAAATATGTCATAACTTTTTTGACGACCCAATAGTAGTGATGAAGAGAAATTAGGGAAGAAGGAAGAATTGTCAGCCCACCTGGTTCAAATTATTATTGGCAGACATGACTAAGGTGTGGGATGGCCATATTTGGAGAGTTGAGGTTCAATAAGAGAGGCTAACAAATAATCCAAACAGCCAAACCTCACCTTCAGACAGCAACATTACATGGGAATATTTACAGGTAGTGAAGGGAATGGGTTTTGAGTTTACCAACATTCCTTATTCTCTGCCCTTTGGAATTGTGAACCAAAGCTTTTCAAATAGGCTTGCAAAGATAAAAGGCTGAGAGGCACAATAAAATCCAGTTGTAAGAAGTTTTGGCTTCCAAAACTTTTGCTGCATACTATAAGCATGTCAGAGACCTTAGAGATGTCACTCTACTTATTCAGGTCTGAGACTGCAAGTCTCAAATTTGTTAGCATAAAAATGAGGTTGGCCTAGCTAATATTTAAGAACAGACCCTTCCAGGTTGAATACTACATAATTGTAAGATGAGCGTCACCCACAAACTATACAATCATACATCGGGTGGAAGAAAGTTAACTTCATAAATATCAATTTGAGATATATTACAGCTGTTTGAAGTATACTTTTCTGAAATATTGAAGTTGTTTTTAGGACAGTGGCAGATCTAATAGTGGATTAAACCCAGAAAGAAAACAGGTTGAAAAAAATGGATTAACAAAAAAGAAAAAAAAATAGAAAAAGAAAAAGAAAAGATTTCCTTCTCAGAGTGATTTCCCGTTCTGGGGAGGCACTGGCTCTTATAATCCCCTTCTGCCAGATCCTGGGACAAAGCCAGTATGGGCTGCTGGTCACGACAGGCCAGAGTCTAATTTCCTCTCTGCCTCTCCTTGGCACACTCCGATCTTTTTCAGAAGACAGCAGGGACACCTTGTAGAGGAGAGTACAGAAGGGATCTGGGAGGAAGCAAGTGTCTACTCCGGAGCAGTGATTAACATAGGAGAAATACCTGTGAGTCTAGAGAATCTTATACAATACCTTTCATCTCTTTTGTATTTGTTTCTTGCTGAAAAGAGAAGAGGGAAGGCAGGAAAGCTACTCTGCCATGTAGGACAATAATAGGCTCTGGGAACAGACTCAAGCAGTCCCTCAGTAACCTCACCTGGGAGGGAATACTTGAGGAGGTGTAGGTTCCCCAGTTCCCCAGCAGGATGGAGTTTATCACCACCAGCAGGAGCTAGCCTGATGATGCCCCCTTCCCTTATTGGCCGCCTTCCTTTTCTTGTCTCACGTTCCCACCTGTTCCCACACGCCCACTATTGTTACTCCAAAATAAGCTGCTTACATTAAAAAAAAATGTAAAGTGGGAGATCACTGATTTTTCTTCCTACCCTATGTCACTTGCTTCCAAATATAACTTCCAAATGACACTAAGTCAAAATTGCTTAAAAATGCTTTCAAGGAATATCTGTCTTCTAGCCCCTAAAAAAAAATAATTTAAAAAAAAGAAAAGAAAAAAAAGTTTTCTTCACTGTATTTCTCCAAATTTCCGGTCTTGATCTGGATCTGTATTCCACAACTGTAAACGCGTAGGTACTAACTGGCAAGGTATCCTTACCCAGGACACAAGAAAACACCTTGAAGTGGATGGATCTTGTCTCTGCAGTTCATAAATTACGCTAGCTCCTTTGGTGTTATGTTCTGTCTCTGCATGATCTCACTCTCACCCACTCTCTTTCCTCTTCTTTTAATAGAAATGCATTACATCAGAACACCAGAAGTCGCAAGTTGGGGATTGTTACCGTGATTCATTTGTAGTGCAGCCAAAAGCAAGTTAGTCATCCCTTAATAAGTGAACAGAAATATCATTCTGCCTTTGAAACATTACATTTTCAGAGGACACCAAATTTAAGCTGTAGATATAGCCAAACAAGTGACTATCTATCCACACGCTTCCTCTGCACACGTGTGCCTGGTGTCATGCCAACATGCTGCAGTGACAAAAGACAAAATTGTTACCTCTGTCAGTATTGCAAATGCCAGTGCAGGTCTGGAGAAAGTGGAACACTTCCGTTGTGCTACTTACTTAATGGAGAGGAGGTGGTGGTGCTGAGTGCTCATTGCAGGTGTTGACACTGAAAAACACCTAAGACAGCCCCACATTGTAATTCCCCAAACATACTGAATTTGTCTTTGCAGTCTTAGCTGAAAAAACAAAGCAGCTTTGGATTTGAAGCAAATAAATCTGAGATTTTAGAAGCAAGAATAGTAATTGTAAAGAAAAAAGTAATGGCAATCTCATTGAACTTTTGTCTAATTCCGTGTTGGTCTCAGTGAGAAATACTATACAGCAAATCACAGGTCTAATAATCTCTTTATATACATAGTCTGGAAAAAATGTTCACTTGTTTTTGATTTTTAAAAAGATCTTTAATATTATGAAGGCACCTGAAAATCTGTAGAGTTAAACTTTCTAATTAGAGTAGTTATATTTTTTAGAAGATTTTATTTACTTATTACTTTTATGAGAGAGAGAGAGAGAGAGAGAGAGAGAGAGAGAACCCCAAGCAAGGTCTCAATGCTCCAATCAATCCTCAACCTTCAGCCAAGCCCAGATCATGGGCAAGCATATGCCCAGCATACTCAGGAAGGTCTCCAGACTTGAACTAGGAACCTTCCCATGTATGATTGTCTTGCAAAGCACTGTATTTTACCACTGCATCACCATCTGACCTCTAGAGTGGCTATTTCTTAATTCCCTCTGTTCTTGACTTTTGCAGTCAAGTTTCAAGTCTAGTTGACCAAGTTTATGGGTGATGAGTTTTGTAGGTTACCTCTAAGAGGACTGAATGTTCATAAAAATGGGATCATGTTTCCCATCCTTCTCCCACCAGAGGGTAAGAAATAGGGGAAAAACATGTATACAAGAAACAAAAAATGGAAAAGTATTTGTTGATGGTAATAGTATGATTAAGCCACTTTACAGTGTATTCTGGCTGGAAAATTGCTGTGGTGATGTTCAATGAAAGTATGTAAAATAAAAATAAAGAAATGGGATCATGTTAAAGCTAAATGGCTGAATGTCAAAAGCAAGTCCCAAGGAGCCAAATGTGTGGAGAACAGGCAATTTCTGTTTCACCAATAAACCACAAATAACCATGTAAGATTTAGGAAAAATGGACATTCAGGTTTAGAGAATGACAGTGGCCCTAAGAAGGAGGAGCACTGCATCAAAAACCAGAAGGCTTCAATTTTAGTACTGGTTCCGTGTCTTGCTGGCCACATGACTCAGAGATTAAAAAAAAAAAAAAAAAGAACCTATGAAAACATGCCACTGCACTACTCTAAATCTCATAATGGCTCCCCATCAAGCTAGGAGCAAATTCCCTAGTGTTCATTATGACTACTCACATGGGACATCATCGTTGCTGATTTTTCCAGGCTCACATCTGCCATGCTCATGTTGCACTGTCTTGCTCTTGATTCTCCCTGGAATGTCCTTCCTCCAGACAAAGCTTGTGTCCTTATTTTCTTTAATCCTCTACTTATGTGGAAGGAATCATTTTCCCCTTCCCCACCCTCAATTTTAAAAAAATAACATCCCTTTCAATTACCATCATCTTTCTTTGTTTTTTTTTTTGTTTGTTTGTTTTGTTTTGTTTTGTTTTTTCATGGCACCAAACATGATATAATATTATACTATATGTACCTTTATTTACCCTGCTGCCCCACTAAAATATGAGTTCTGACATTCTGGAGTGTGTTTCTGTCTGCTTCACCTCTAGGATGCCATTATCTAGAACAGTGCATGGAACACATACTCAATAATTGTGGAGTAAACACATGGATATAATAATCTCATGAGTCAATGGACTTTATTTTATCTCATGGACATGATGAGGACCAAATGAGGAGATGGATATGCATGCACTTTGTAAACTGTAGAGGGATACACAAATATAATTGCTATTATACAGCAAGAGCCATGAATGGTATCTCCTCTGGTTAGTGGTCTTACAGCTGTCCATATATAACCTAGAATACATTCCCAATTGTCCTGGAGCTCCTGATCTTTCCTGATTTGACATCTTGTGTTTCTGTGGTAAGGACATGAGTTATAAGGTCAAAATGTCCCACTTAAATCCCGACTCTGTTAGTACTAGCTGCAAATATTTTTTTTCTCTTCTCAAATTTCTCATACAAATTTATTGCACTTAAAAAGCACAGGAGTATCTCAATCATTTCCCTCCTTTTTCTGATCCCAAAAGAGGTCTTGTAGAGGATGATCAAGGCTATGATAGTTTCTGAGATTCAGCTAGTAAGAACTTGACCCTTCCAGGACATTCTGATATTGGTGGCATGGTTTGAAGTGGTAAAGAGAGACTGTCTGGGTTCAAATCCCAGCTTTGGCACTTTATAGGTGTGTAGTTGTGGACACAAATGGGGATAGTAATAGTAAAAAAAAAGACTAATAACGTAAAATGTGGACAATACTATCTCATTAGGATTGCTGGAGGATAAATAAGAAATTGGATATAAACTGCTCAGCAGTCTCTGACACACAAGTGATATCCAGTAAAGTTTAATAGCAAAATCAAAATGTCCAACCAGAAAACCCCATTTCTATTTTCTGTTTTGCCTTGTTCTCTCCACTCGCAAAATGTTTTCTTACTTTAAATGATGGAACATCCTCACTTCTTGAAAAATATATCCAAAGAAATGTAGAAATGAGTCTTGCTCACATCTTTGCTGAGAAACTATGGGTTATATGGGGTTAGTAGTGTATATCAATACAGATACTTGAAAAGAATAGCTAGAGAAAAGGGTTTGAGTGAGTACTTCCTAATTCCAGTATAAGTTACCAGCCTGAAAATCATCCCATCTTCTTCAAGTTAGCTCCCTAATTAGATTACCATGCATATCAACTAAAGGAATACAGACTAGGCAGGGAAAGAAGGTGGAGGTAAAAAAGGAAAGTGAAAGATATTAAAGTGCCTAATAAGTGTTGGGCATTATGCAAAGAATGCTACAAATATCCTTTCATTTTTCACAATGACTCAGGGAGTCATTTGCAGATGAAGAAACTGAGCCTGAAGGAACTTAAATAACTTGCCCAAGATTTAAATTCTGGGCTCAGAAAATTGTCTCATAATGGGAGTTTTTTGGGAAAAATAAAGATTTTATCTCACAATCTCTCTGCTTTGGATATTTGGATATTGATAAATTTGCCTTTTGGTATTAGGCTTAAGTGCAGCCAACCCATAGGATGAGATGGTAGCAAAATCAAGGGCCAGATGTAACAACACAGCCTAGGAAAAAGCATTAAGACTCTGACCTGTACTAAACAGTGAAGCCCAGTGAATGCCAGATATTTAAAACAGAAATCTCAGAGAGAAGTCACAACCTCATTGTCAATGACGAGCATGATCAATCAGCTGGAGACAAAGAAAACAGATGTGAAAAGAAACAAGACTTCCATCAGCCTAAATAGCATCCTTTACATCATGTTTCCTAAAAACCTACCCCTCCACTCCCAACACACACACAAGTAAAAAGAAAAAAAAAAAAAAGACAAAACTTTACAGAACGTATTAGTTAAAAGGGCTGGTGGCTTAGAGATTGATTTCAAAACATCAGACTGAAGTTGGGGAGGTGTTATAGGACTTGTGTATTGTCCCCCCCCAAAGACAGTTTAACACCAGAACATATGTGCTCTATGAGGACAGGGATTATATCTGTTTCACTCAGGTCTACATCCCAGGCACCTACAATAGTGCCTGGCACAGAGAAGAGGCCCAACGAAGATGTGCTGAATGAACTCTCAGTGTTGATTCCTGCTTGCTGATTTGTATTTTCTCTGGTGACATTAAATGATACTTCATTTGTACCCAAAGGCTACTGTGCTACATGCATATCATTTACATCTTACATAAACAGATGACATTGAATTTGGTCCTGTCTTTTACATGCTGCAGACAAATGGCTGGTCTCATTAGACAAATGGATATCGTTAGACTATAATCTAAAAAATATAAGAGCGGAGAATTTAGGTAGATGATTAGGGACTGAAATAATTATGTACTTTGCTTAATTATAGGGTAGTTGTACATGTGTATTCGTTTTTGGATTTATTTTAAGTTAACAAATGTATTGAAGTCTAGAGACCAATATAAAAACTATGTACCTACCACCCAATGTCATGTCAATTTGAAGATTTTGTCCCTACGGTTAGAGATGTGGATGGGTGGTGTGAACACATAATTTATCATCCAAACTGGAACACATTTGAGGGTATAATAGAGCACTGTTAATTTTTATAGGAACAATAGACATGAAATGGAACCACCACAGGCAAATGAGAATGTGTGCTTGCCCTATTTATGGACGTCTAAGAGGATGTGAGCACTGATGTCACTTCGTCTGTTATGTCTCACAGTGGACCTGAGATGGCATTCCTTTGGTTTATAGCCCTATCACTACTGATGTGGGACCTAGGATATTGCATGTGACCCTATGCAGTCATCATAAAGGCCTCCAGGAAAGGAATTTGGAAAAATTCATTATGCCTCTATCCACTTTCAACCACACCTACCCTCTAATCGTTGCATCTTCTTTCCAGGTCTCTAACGTTTTGTAGGATTCAGCTATCCTGTATTACTATAATCTAAAAAATATAAGAGCGGAGAATTTAGGTAGATGATTAGGGACTGAAATAATTATGTACTTTGCTTAATTATAGGGTAGTTTGACATGTGTATTCGTTTTTGGATTTATTTTAAGTTAACAAATGTATTGAAGTCTAGAGACCAATATAAAAACTATGTACCTACCACCCAATGTCATGTCAATTTGAAGATTTTGTCCCTACGGTTAGAGATGTGGATGGGTGGTGTGAACACATAATTTATCATCCAAACTGGAACACATTTGAGGGTATAATAGAGCACTGTTAATTTTTATAGGAACAATAGACATGAAATGGAACCACCACAGGCAAATGAGAATGTGTGCTTGCCCTATTTATGGACGTCTAAGAGGATGTGAGCACTGATGTCACTTCGTCTGTTATGTCTCACAGTGGACCTGAGATGGCATTCCTTTGGTTTATAGCCCTATCACTACTGATGTGGGACCTAGGATATTGCATGTGACCCTATGCAGTCATCATAAAGGCCTCCAGGAAAGGAATTTGGAAAAATTCATTATGCCTCTATCCACTTTCAACCACACCTACCCTCTAATCGTTGCATCTTCTTTCCAGGTCTCTAACGTTTTGTAGGATTCAGCTCTCCTGTATTCCAGTTTTGCCCACTACTGTAGAACTACAATAGACCCATAGGACCCTCAGAACATTTCATCTACTTTCCTTGAGCAGACCAGCACTGCTGGTATTGACAGATGGTTTCCACTCAGTTGTCTCACTAACGTGACTTCTGGAAATAGTTTGCCCAGCCAAGAGCAAAGATTACTTTGGGTAGTTCTATCTTGCTTTAATGATGACAATATCTTGCTGACTTGGCTGATGAACATTTTCAAGGCTTGCAGATGTGAAGTCTATGATCGTTTTCAGACACTGAAGAGGTAGAAGCCCAAAGCTTTTTTGTTTTGATGAGAATTACAGATCATGCACAAAAAGTCATCTGTATCTCATTATCAATTATACCAATAATCCATTCACTCAGCATGTAAATGTGGATACTATTCTGGGCATTATGTAAGCTCTAGGGAGATAAAGAACATAAAGACATCATTTTAGGGCCATCTTCTGTGGCATAGCTTGTAGCATACCAGACTGTGGAGCTGAAAGTCACATGCCGACTGTGGTTTGAGACCCCAGCCCAGTTGATCTGAAAACATACTGGTTGCATGTACACGTGCCCACTATCCTGGTAGAATGGAAGACTAGAGGAAGAGGATTGCAGCATGACAGAGCCCTGTGCAGGGCTCTTCTCTCTTATACACACACATGTTCTGTCATGCATTTAAAAAATATATATAATTTTAACTTCAAGAAACTTAAGAGTCTAGTGGAGACACTTTTAGGCAAATTCTCAGAACTGATTAGCACAGACAAAGCACAAACTGAAGTAAAATGTTACAGTCCTACAACAAGAGTAGCTATAGTGTGCAGTGGGGTTACAGAAGTATAGTATGTTAGTGTGTCAGTTGTCTGTATGTGTTGGTAGGGGTGTTTTTGGTACATAAATGTGTATAATGATGTAGGCAAGTGCAATAAAATATATAATTAGAAAGGAAACAGGAGGAGAGGAGACATGGAGAAGATAAAACAGGCCTGACGAGTAAGGGAAGATCTCATTCATCTATTCAATAATAAAATTTATTAGCAACAAATACTAAGTCTTACCTCAAGCCATATGCCCAAGACATATTGCTCAGGTAGTGCTGGGGAATTAACATCCTAGACAAGCAATGAGACAATTACAAAATCTATATAGAGTTTTAAGATGGGAGAGGTATAAGGTATTAGGGGAAGGGTACCCCTACTGGCCTGGTGGGCTTCAAGGCAGACTTCCTTGATGAAGTGACTTCTAAATTAGGACCTAAGAGGAAGCCAGGACATAGGCAAAGTCTCAGACTCACAAAAAGGATGTCAGGGGAAATGGGAGTAATTCAGGCTGATGTAAAAACTGGGAGGAAAGTTAAAGAGGCAAACAAGGTCCAAATCGCATAAGGCTTTTTTTTTTTTTTGAGAGAGGTTTTTGCTATAGGGGTGTGTGTGCTCACCAGAAAGAGAGAGACAGAGAGACAGAAAGCGAGAAATCACCCCCAGGGGTTATGGCCACGTCACAATCCCTTCTCCTCCATTCTCCTCTCGGGATCTTGGGCACGCACACACACACGCGCCCGGCGTGAGTTTTAAGCCACTGGGTCCGGGACGCGAACCATGGTTGACTACATGGGAGTCCAGCGACATAGCCATTACGCTAACTCCTGGTCTTGCATAAGGCATTTTTTGACAAACTTGGAAAACAGACTCTGTCCTACAGGCAACTGGAAGCCAATGAAAGGTTTTAAACAGTGAATGAGATGACTGAACTTGTGTCTTAGGAATATCATTCTGTCTACAATGTGCTAGCTGGATTGGCAAGGCTGGAGAGTGGAGTCAGGAAGATGGAGTAAACAGTAGTGCAATAACTAGTTCATTGGTAAAATGAATGTATAAGCCACAGTGGTTATGCTGGCTCTTCCTTTATATATATACACACACACACATACAAATATACACATATATGTATATATATAAATAATATATATCAATATATGTTTATAATATATTGATATATTTCACCAGGGAGTAAGTGAGGCAGTTGAACTGGATGACAATTTTCAGCTTCAATGGTACTGATTAAACATTTGGGTGGTATTTCATAGTTTGGGGACATAATATGCTATCTATCAATTGTAGATTTATAGATAATGCAGATTTAGCTGGTGTGTGGCCATTCACTTTTTTGTATGTATACTTCTAAAGTGCAGTCACAGACCATATGAGTACAGAAGTTCTTGGCCAGTTGCTTTAAGTTCTCCAGTAGCAGATGCAGTTGGCATTCTGTTCATATCCTTTACTCCTTATCTCTTGAGAGCACACCTGCCCAACTTCAAATGCCAGCACCCACACTTCTTTGTCAGAGAGCCCACTTTGCCATCTGCTTGGCAGGCCAGAGTGCTGGGGAATTAACACTCCTTGGGAGCAGCCCTCAACTAATGACAGATGGGATTTGGTGTATAAATACCTAGATCCCTCCCCATGGGTGGGATCACTCTGGGTTGAGTATGTTTTAAACTGGTTCCCACAGCTTCCTCAGTGGGATTGTGCTTCAGCTTCCCATAGCAGTGGCCTGCTTAATGATGAGTACTTTTAGTCTCCTTTTCCTTTTTTTTTTTTGGAGAGGTTTTTTCTACAGGGTGCGTGCACTCACCAGAAAGACAGAGAGAGACAGAGACAGACAGAAAGCGAGAGATCACCCCCAGGGGGGATGGCCACACCACAATCCCTTCTCCTCCATTCTCCTCTTGGGATCTTGGGCACGCATGCACACGCATCTGGCGTGAGTTTTAAGCCACCGGATCCAGGACGCAAACCGTGGTCGACTACGTGGGAGTCCAGCAACCTAGCCATTACACTAACTGCTGGTCCCTCTCCTTTTCCTTTTTTGTCTTGTTCCCCTGCTTACCTTCTGGTTGTCTTTCACCTCCCAAATAAAGTGCCTTTACTTGATTTCTTGTTTCATGGTTAGGTTCTCAGGGAACCCAAAATAAGATAATGTCTAAAAACACCCAAAGCCTCTGGAATTAGTGTCTTCTACTGTCCTCAGAATACTAAAACTCTCTAAAACCAACTCCCCAGTGTCTTGTGTATTCAAATAGAGTTATGCAGTCAGGGCCAGGAGGTGGTGTAGTGGTTAAAGTGCTGGCCTCTTGCATGGCTGCCCAAGGTTAGAATCCTTGGTCTGGAGGCTTGAAACTCACACTGGGTACATGTGCATGTGTGTCCAAAGTTCCAAGAGGAAAATAGAAGTAAAGGGATTACAGCATGGCCATCCCCCAGGGGGAGGGGTGGGTGATTTCTCACTTTTTGTCTCTCTGTCTCTGTCACTTCTCATTTGGAGCATAGTTCAATTTTTTTTTTTTATTAAGGCTTACAGTAAATCACACATTGAATCCAGGGTATATTGATGACAAGAATGTACTGTAACTTCTCAAGAAGGGTTAAGGCCTATATATCCTGCCAGTACTGGAGAACTGTTAGACAATATGATCTCTCATTTTCTTTCTTGCAATGATAAAGAAGCAGGCATTTCTTTGGCTTTTGCTTTATTTGGAAGAAAGCTCAGTGACATAGTTAGATGCTTCTTTGCATCCTTCTGGAATATCTCAGCAGGTTAAGGTCTCAGGCTTCAGTGTTCTCTGTTGACAGCAAATGCTAGAATATTGCCCAAGTTGGAAGAGAGTCCCTACCTTTACATTTCTGGATTTTTGCTGTTATGGCAGTAGGTGTGTGGGAGAGACAGCTGATGTGTTCACTGGATTCCTTCCCAGGCAGTGATGTGTCTGGGGAGTATGTGCTGGTGGAGACAAATTCTCCATGCATTGGCAATGTTGCCAGTACAGGTGATGAAAGTCTCCATGATGACAGTATGTCTGATGTCAGTAAAACTGAGCTGTTTTGTCTGCCAGGATTCAGGTTGCCTTTCTTCATGGTGGTACTCACCATTATTGGATGATCTGCACTGCTGGGATGGTACTCTAACTCTTCTACCTTACAGAGAGGGTCACCGAATAGGAAGTGTATGTATGCGTGTGTTTGTATTCTTTATTATTGATGAATAACATATATGCGTGTGTTTGTATTCTTTATTATTGAGGAATATTATATATAAAAGTGCACAAATCTAGAATGCATACTGTGATTAATTTTTATATGTACAAACCCATATAAACATTGCTAAGATCAAGACAGAGAATATCTATAGCACCCAGAAGGCTTGTGTCCTTTCCCTGTCTATGTTCCCACCACCCCAAGAAGAAAACCAATGCTATTGATATTGATTTGTTTTGCTTGTTCTTGAGCTTCCTGTAAATGCTGTCATGCAGTGTGTACTCTTTTGTGTCTGCTCTCTTTTACTCAACTAACAGCCTGTGAGATTCATTTGTGTTGTGTTTATAAGTAGTTTTTATGCTTATTTACTTTTTCTGGACAGTATTCTGATGTGTGAACATACCCCAATTTATTTTTCCATTCTCCTGTTGGTGGACCTTTTGGGTTGTTTCTAATTTTTGAGTTTTCATAAATAAAACTGCTGTGGACATTCTTCTACATGGCCTTTTGGTGGACATATGTACTCATTTCTCTCAGGTACATATACTGTTGTGTTGGTAAATGTTTTATAATTTGTTCTTTAACAAAAATAGCTTTGGTTTGTAAGTGTTTGTAAATATCCTTACCATGGCCAATTTCAAGCTACCAAGGGGATGAAGAGTAGAAAGAGATGTGCTCAGTAGGATTTTAGGAACCAGTAGGAGCCAACCTCAGCACATCACTGGGCATATAGACCCAGGGGTGAACTTTCGAGATCACAGAGTAGACATATATTTAAAGTTTTCTAAACTGATTGTATTATTTTACATTTTCACCAGCAATGTGAGAGAGTTCTAGTTGCCCCATTCCTCAGAAACACTTGGTATTAACAGTCTTTTAAATTTTTACCATTCTTATGATTGTGTACTAGTATCTTATTTTGATTTTAATTTGCATTTCCATAATGACTGCAGCTAAGCACCTTTCTACATGCTCATTAACCCAGTGGCTACCATTTTTTCCAAAGTGCCTACCTAAGCCCCTTTGGTTATTGTATTGTTTTGTCTTTTCCCTACTAATTTGTAGAAGAACATTTAAGTTCAAGACTAGTTACTTCTGTAAACGAAAAGAGCTTCAGAGGCAACCTAGCATGCTAGAAAGAGACAAGCACTGAAGTTCTTACTCAACTAAGGCACTTTAGAATAACCTTGAGAAAATCACTCTTCTGGGGCCTCAATTTCCCCATAATCAAAATGGAATTACTGTCTTGTAGTGTTGTTGATTGTTGAATGAGACAATATAGATAAAATGCCTAGCAGAGGTCGACTTGGTTGCCTAATAGTTAAGAGAGCTGGCCAACCACGGTTTGAATCCTGGCTACAGTGGCTTGAAAAACATGCCAAGCACATGTGCATGTGTGCCCATATCCTAACAGTATGAAGAAATGAGAAGAAGGGATTGTGGCATGACCATGCTCCATTGGGGGATTCTTTGTACTCTCTCTCTGATGAGCTCATATACCCTCTAGGAATTAAGTTAAAATAATAATAGGGACTAGTAGTTGGCATAATGGCTATGTTGCTGTACTCCCATGTAGTCGACCATGGTTCACGTCCCAGACCCGGTGGCTTAAACTCACAGTGGGCGCCTGTGCATGCGTGCTCAAGATCCCGAGAGGAGAGTGGAATAGAAGGGATTGCGGTGTGGCCATTCTCCCAGGGGGTTGATTTCTCGCTGTCTGTCTCTCTTTCTTTTTGGCGAGCGCACGTGCCCTATAGCAAAAACTTCTCCAAAATAATTATAAACAATAATACTACTACTAATAAATTAAACAAAATGACCAGCAGAAAGCTTATTGGAAGTGTTCAATATTCTTTGGTGTACTGGGGAACATTCCCCATTTCAATCAGAAAATGTAGCTGGCTTCTTCACCCAGGAGTTGCTATTCATGATAGTTTTAATTTAATGCCTTGAAATCCCATATTCATCCTGACTATCTAGTGATGTTACTGCATAAAGCATCCCGCCTCTCTTATGATGTGAGGGTTGTATTGTTTATGGAAAGCAGCACTTCTCTTTTTGTGGGAGGTACAATGGCAAGGTTTACAAAACATGGTATTCTACAATGACCTATTTGATGTGAGGCAGGAAGCATCTACAGGACACTTTTTAGACCTCTGTCCTCTATTTAGGGGGAGAAGCTGCTAAACATAAGCACTCATAAAAGGGGGGCTGTTTCTGAAAGAGCTACATAGTGAATAGCCAAGTCTTAGACCCCTGCCCTCCTTTCTAGGAGTTTGGATTTATGAGGAATAATGAGCTCAGTTTAGGCATCACCTCCTCCAGGAAGCATGCCCTGAAAATGAAGATTAGGCCTTCCCTGGTTACCTGTGTGTGAACATATCTGTTGTATCATTTTTCATGTCATGATGACATTTTTTTCATCTCTTTTAGGGAAGGACATGAGCTTGATCCTTTGTTTTATCTCTGCTTCTAGCACAATGCACATGAAGAATGGGCACACAATGCTCAAGACAAAAACATTTGGACAAGCCTACGTAGTCCTGTACAATCCCTTTGGCACCACCAGATTGCATTAAACAGCGTCCCCTCACATGTTCTGAAACCTAGTTAAATATTGAGAAGTAATTAAACAAAAGTACTACCTAGTTCTCAAAGATTCAGAGGAAAAAAAAGCAAAACAAACAAGAAGAATCAGAACATGTGAGAAGAGATGATTGCTAAAATGAGTGTATGTACTTTTATGTCTATAAAAGTATATACTGTAGCCATTTAAAAATGAAACAGCATAGCAATACTTTCCAGCCCAGCACTCAAGGGAATACACTTGCAGATATTAATATATGCATTTCTAGAAATAATAACATATTGGAATTATGAATAAAAAAATATAAAAATTCTCAGTCTATCTTTTTTTCTCTCCCTCTCCAGGCTGAAGTAGCTCTATCAGAATCAATATAAACCAGCCTACAGATCTCAAACTAAGTTTGGCTTAATTTAAGAAATGGACAAACTTAGGTGTTACTCTGTTACCTTATAAATAACACAGCTAGTAGAAAGCTGAGACATAATGCAACAGAAGGACCTGAAATAGCAATGTCCCTGTAAATGTCACCTAAATGTTTTCTATCTCACATTAACCACTGAAAATAAGATTAAGTGGTTAAGATCTGTGATGTGCTTATTATACACTATAAGGTGCTTACACATTATTATAATAGATACCAGTAGACTTTGTAACTTAAGTTTTAAAAAGTGGTGGGGCAAAAATGTCATAAAGGAAAAGGTGAGATCCTCAATAGCAGACCATTTTCAAGTGGAAACACTTTTATGGTGCTTTGTACACAGTGTCATAAAGAGAGATCACAATAGGGAGCAAGCACCTCTCAGGATAGAAACTTCAAATTGTTTATATGAGGCACAGACCGGTGACTTTGGCAGATCACCTTATATAAGACAGTATTATTAGCCTTAGGTTGTTCCCACTTGCGAGTCTGAGGGCAGGCTACATGCTCTCAGACCACTTTTCATGGGATCCCAGTGTCTATTATTGGGTCATTGAAAAAATCATGATGCATTTTTACATAGACAAACAAAAAAATAAGTCATGACTTTTCCAATGACCCAAAAGCAGTGAGTGGCGAGAGAGCTTTGTTGTGTCTGAGGGAGCTGGAGCTGTCACACTCAGAACCTGTTGCTGCATTTGGCTGAATTCCTTCTCCCCAAAAGCCTCACAGGAACAAAACCAAACCAAACCAAAATGAAAGACTTTTATGGAGGAACATGGAAAAAGTATCTGGGTAAAAATAAAGAATTTCACATTATTCCCAACCCATTTTAGTCCAGTTTCCTGAAGATTTCTTTGTACATATACTTCAAAATTTGGACTTGACAACAAAGTTGTGTGTGTGTGTTTTAAATAAGCTTAGATTATGTTTAGATGGCATAAACAACTGAACTATTTTATTTTCTTTTACAAATACATTTTTTTAGAGTTGTCTTCATGGTCTTGTGGTTAAGGCAGGTGGAACCCACATGGCTGACTATGCAGTTCGCATCCCATACCTGGTGACTTGAGATACAGGCTGGGAGTGTGTGTTTGTGCCCAAAATCCGGAAAGGAGGGAGAAACAGAAAAGAGATTGTGGTATGACCATTCCCAATGCGGGTGGCTTCTCTTCCTCTGTCTCTCTCTCTCTCACTGGTAAGTGTACAGGACCTCTAGCAAAAAATACACACACACACACACACACACACACACACACACATTTATTTAGACACCTCAGAAC
>NW_006159659.1:3932810-3952894 GCF_000334495.1 Tupaia belangeri chinensis | reverse complement strand
CTCTCTCTCTCACTGGTAAGTGTGCAGGACCCTTAGCAAAAAATACACACACACACACACACACACACACACACACACACACATTTGTTTAGATAAGCCATGGAAGATAACTAGGTTACAACGATTATTGATTTTAATTCAAAGCTTTACAATTTTTTCTCAACATAAATCAAGTGGAAGAAGGACTGTCCGTCTTTCCCTTTTTCTGGCTGTGTCTTTGCTGTATGCTCATCCCATGCTGGTTCCTTGTGTGCTCAGATTGAAATTGAAAACCCATGAGGCACATAGTAAAACCCGTGAGGCACATTCATGGGTTTAAGATGAAAAGATTTATGCTTGGACTTTAAATTTTAAAAAGGAAGAGAAAACCCATGAGGCTCATTCTGTACTTTCTGCTTCCTCAGCCTAAACCTCGGGTTCCAGCCCCTCTCAACACTATCCGTTTGAACCATGTTCAGAACTTTATAAACTCAGATGCCTGGGCTCACTTTCACATCATTAAATGAGACTCTCTTGGCCAGGGCACAGGCATCTGTATTTTCAAAAGCTTTACAGGGAACTAAAACACATGGTGAAAATTGAGAAGGCTTGCATCGTTCATTGTTGATTTTACCTCTAGAATCTCTGAAATTCATCCTCTACTGCTACATTTTCATTGCTTCTGATTTGGTTCCAGCCCTTATAATCTATCTGGATGACAGAAACAACTTCCTCACTTTTTTTTCTTTTCAGTTTACCCTCCATACTGCCACCAGAATTTTTTTTTATAACCCAAATTTAAACCTGTCTTTCCTCTATTTGAAATCTTCTGCTCCCCTTGGAATGAATGATGGAGTCTGTTTACTTCATAAATGATGGAAAACAGCTGTTCCTCATCCAAAACAGGCTCTATTTTAGCTTATAATGTTTTCTTTTTATCTTTTTTTATTTTAAAATAATTTAAGACTCACAAGAAGCTTCAAGTATAGTTCAGATCTCCTGTGTATCTCTCATCTGGCTTTCCCTAATGATAAGATCTTGCATAACCATGGTACATTATCGAAACCACGAAACTGACTTTGGAACTCTACTAGTGGAGTGTTGGGAAAGTCATGACACGTTTTTATCTGGAAAAATATGTTATGGCTTTCCCAACGACCTAATATTCACTACAGACCTTATTTGGATTTCATCAGTTTTTACGTGCATTGTTTTTGTGCATGTGGATTACTACAAAATTTTATCACATGAGCGTAATACAGTTTTTATTTTCTGCGAGGTTTCTCGCTATAGGGCGCGTGTGCTCACCAGACAGACAGAGAGAGACGTAGAGACAGGAAGCGAGAGATCCCCCCCCAGGGGGGATGGTCACACCACAATCCGTTCTCCTCCATTCTCCTCTCGGGATCTTGGGCACGCACGCACACGCGCCCGGTGTGAGTTTTAAGCCACCGGGTCCGGGACACGAACCGCGGTCGACTATGTGGGAGTCCAGCGGCATAGCCATTACGCTAACTGCTGGTTCCTAGAGCTTAATACAGTTTTTAAATTATCAATTATTTATATCTATTAGGTCATTGGGAAAGTCATGATGCATTTTTCTATGCAAAAATGCATCATGACTTTCCTGATGACCCAATAGCAATTGTTCTCAACTATGACTGCACATTAGAATTTTTTACTGGAGTTCAGAAAAAGTACCCAGGTTTTGGCCTCTAGACAAAGCTTTCTTAGACTTTTTTTTTTTAGAATTATTTATTTACTTTTATTCATTCATTTTATTTTAATTTGACCAGAGATATACATAGAGAGAGAGAGAAAGAGGGAAAGTGAAAAAGCAAGCTACCAGGTCTAGGACTCAAACCATGGTCAGCCATGTGGGAGTGTCCAGCACCTTAACCACCATGCCACCTGCTGGTCCCAAGCTCTCTTAGACTTTAACGAATAGAAAAATCAATGTGGGATCTTGTTAAAATGCAGATTCTGATTCCGGGTGGAACCTGAGAATCTGCAGTTCTAAACAAGAACCCCAGAATGCCAATGCTGATGATGCTGTCAATCTGTGGACCACATTTGGAGTAGGCAACCTTATTTTCAGACCAGTGGGATATCCATCTACGGATGTGAGGACTGGGTATGGTATGTTTGAATTCCTCAGGTGATTCTGCTTTGTGGCCAGGGCTAACATATGTGATTGAATTTGAAGGTTGTGTGATGCTTGGAAGTCACACTATCCTAATTTCTACTGAAATCATTCTATTGGGTTGTCAGAAAAGTCATGATGCATTTTTGCATAGAAAAAATATGTTGCGACTTTTCCGACAACCCAATAGGTCATTGCAGTCTTCCCTAATGAGCTATTCATAGACCAAACAACTCCTGTAGTTAAGAAACCCTTCCTTCTATATAATCCATACTCTTCTTCTGAAATGTAAATATATACTGTGTGAACTTTCTCAACTTGCCTCACCTTTCATTTCTTCTTTATACTTTATGCCCACCTTGAGACAAATGGGAAGGGTTTGTGATGTGGCCATCCCCCTTGGGGGGTGATTTATCAATTTCTGTCTCTGTCTCTCTCTGTCTTTCTGGCAAGCGTACACACCCTATAGCAAAAACCTCTCAAAAAAATCTTGTTTTATTAGAATAAATTCTTTATGGGCAATGAACTCAACATCAGTTGTTTAACTTGTCACTTCTATGCTGACCAATCTCTAGCTCACATCAACACCTCACCTTCTCTTTCAAACTCTGAATCTAAATTTCCACTGGCCTCCAGAAGATTTGCAAATACACATTATGGCAGTATTTCAACTCCCATGTACCCAACAGCTAAATATTTCCATCCAAATTTGTTCTTACATCTGTTTCCTATTATTGTTGATATCAACATTTTCTTTCTATTCCTTCAGGTGGAAAATTTTTAAGCCAGCATCGCACTTTTCCCTCTTTTACTCCCAGATCCAGTGGTTCTCAACTCCTGTTGACTCCATTCCCTAATTGGGGGCTAGTATTTTTAGTGTATATTCTGAAGCATATTCGTTCCTTGAGAAATAGTAGTCATCCAAAAAAGTAAAAGTAAAAAGTATCCATATCAAATAAATTTTACAAATGCTAAACTGGACAGAGTTACATGCATTTATTTACAAAGGAAATATTTAGTGCTTTTTTTTTTAAAAGTTTTTGTCCTAGGCTACATGCATTCATCAGAGAGGAGAGAGACAGAGAGGACAGTGAGAAATCACCCCTTAGGAGAGATGGCCACACCACAATCCCTTGTCCATTCTCTTCTTGGGATCTTGGGCATGCACATAATTGGGCATGCATAATTTTTAAGCGACTGGTTCTAGGACTTGAACCATGGTTGGCAATGTGGGAATCCAGTCACCTTAACCATCGTGCCACCTGCTGGCTCCTTTTAGATCTTTTAATATGATAATGTGCATTGAACATGAGGGTCTCATATGGGGATGCCACGTAAAGCTTGCTAAAATTACTTAACCATAAAGACTGTTTTGTGTGTATGTGTGTGTGTGTGTGTGTGTGTGTGTGTGTGTGTTTAAAACACCAAAGGGAGCCTTTGCAGAATACATTTTGGAAAATGATGGTCTAATACATCTCCTTCCTTCTTCTATCCTATTCCAAATCTCTTACTTGTAGACTTACATCAGCTCCCTGGGTGGATGAGAGGGTCTCTCTATCCCTAATGTCTTGTTTCTCCAATTTAACCTCTAAACTTCTATAAGAGCTCTCCTTATAAAAACTGAATCATGAATCTTCCCTTTGTAGACATCCTGTCTCTTACTCTGTCCAGTTTATTTATACCCTTATTTATTTTCTGCCTGTTTATTCTATCAATTTCAGATAGGAGGATGTTAAAGTCTCCTACTATAATAGGGATTTGTCTATTTCTCTCTTCATTTCTTGCCTTGTTTTGATGCTCTCTTGTCATAAGCATATATGTTTAGGAAACTTGGAGAACTGATCTGTTTACTATTGTGTGATGTTCTTTTTTTCTGGTCATTTTCCTCATTCTGAAGTTAGCTTTGTCTGAAATCAATATAGCTACTCTAGCACTCTTTTGATTATTAATGTGGTATATCTTTCTACATCCATTCCATTTGAACCTGCTTGAGTCTTTATATGGGTTTCTTGGGGCCAGCAGGTGGTGTAACAGTTAAGATGCTGGACTTCCATATGGCTGACTATGGTTCGAATCCCAGATCTGGGGACTTGCTTTCTCACATTCTCTCTCTCTCTTTCTGTTTCTCTCTGGTCAAATTAAAAATAAATAAATACATTTAATTTTTAAAAATATAATGTGTTTCTTATACATAACATAGAGTTGGGTCCTTTTTTCCCCATAATCCACTGATAATCACTGTCTTTTACTTGATGTATTTATACCATTCACATCTAAAATGATTATTGACATAATTGAATTAATATCTACTGTGGTTGTAACTGTTCTCTAGTAATTGTATTTGTTCTTTATTCCCTCCCCCCTATTTTTCTGCCTTCTCTGGTTTTAATTGAGCTTTTTATTTCCTCTTAGTATATCAATTATACAGTCAAGAATCACTTAATGTCAGGATATAATTTGAGAAATATATCATTAGGTGATTTAATTGTTGTGCAAACTTCATAAAGTATATTTACACAAACCTAGATGGTATAGCCTAGTATACACCCAGGCTATCTTGTGTAGCTTATTATAATCTTATGCCACCGTCATCATATATGCAGTCTGCTATTGACCAAAATGTTATGCAGCTCATGAATGTACTTTAGAAAAAAGTGGTTGTCTTAATACTTAAAATATTCATTTATAACTAATCTAAGTTTGCCTTCAGATAATATTATACTGCTTCACAAGTAGTGCAGTTATAAAACAGAGTATTCCCAATTCCTCTCTCACCTCTCTTGTGACATGGCTGCCATTCATTCACTTAACCATATTTTATAATCACCTAATATATTGTTTCTATTATTGCTTTAAATAAACAATTATCTTTTAGATCAATTAAGAATAAAAACTAGTTTATCTTTTTTTTTCCTTCTCTAACATGCCTTATGTATATGAGTTTCTGACTTATATGATCTTCCTTTTGCCTTAACTACTTCTTTTAACATTTCTTGTAGGATAGGTCTGCCAGCAGTGAATGCTCTCGGTTTTTGTCTGAGAAAGTCTGAGAAAGTATATCTCCTTTGCTTTGTAGTATAATTTTACTGGCTGTAGATTTTGCTGGTGGTAGTTTCTTTTGGTTTTGTTTTGTTTTTTCCTTTCAACACTAAATATTTCACCCAATTCTCTTCTTGTGTTGTTTTTTTTTTTCCTGAAGTCTAATGCAATTCATATTCTAATTCCTCTACACCTGATCTTAGCCAAAAGGCTAAGAAGCAATTCTAATTCCTCTATATGTCAGGTGTTTTTTCCTTCTCTTAATTTCTTTGAAGATTTCTTTTGTCTTTGGTTTTCTGAAGTTTCAATATGATATGCCTAAATGTGACTTTATGAATACTTATTCCTCTTGGTGTTCTCTGAGCTACCTGGGTCTGTGGTTTTCTGTAGTTTGAATATGATATGCCTAAATGTGATTTTTTGAGTACTTATTACTCTTCGTATTCTCTGAGCTACCTAGGTCTGTGGTTTGGCATCTGTCATTAATTTTGGAAAGTTTTTGACTATTATTACTTCAAATATGTCTTCTGCTTCATTCTTGCTTGTCCTTCTGGTATTTGAATTATGTATTATGTTGCACTTTTTGATACTTGCCCCTATCTTTGGATGTTCTGTTTGTTGTTGTTATTGTTTTTGTTTCATTACTCTTTTAACTCTTTGTGTTCCAATTTGTGAAGTGTCTATTGCCCTGTATTCAAGCTTACTAATTCTTTCCTCAGCTATGTTAAGTCTACTGATGAAACCATGAAGGCCATTTTTCATTTCTGTTATAGTGGTTATTTTGTTTTTTAGAGAGGTTTTTGCTATAGGGTGCATGTGTGTACTTGCCAGAGAGACAGAAAGTGAGAAATCATCCCCCAGGGGGATGGGCACTCCACAATCCCTTCTCCTCCATTCTCTCAGGATTTTGAGCATGCACACACATGCACCTGGTGTGAGTTTCAAGTTGCCAGGTCCAGGACTTGAACCGCTGTCAGCCATGTGGGAGTCCAGCAACATAACCATTATGCTATCTGCTGGTTTCTGTTACAGTGTTTTTTAACCTCCAAAATTTCCTTTGGATTCACCCTAAGAGTTTCTATTCCTCTGCTTATATTATACATCTGTTCTTGATACTGTCTACTTTTTCTACTAAAGTCCTTAACATAGTAATCATAGTTATTTTAAATTCCTGTCTGATAATTCTAATATCTGTGCCATGTCAAGTCTGGTTCTAATGCTTCCTTTGGATCTTCAGACTATGTTTTTCTTTCAGAATGCCTTCTAATTTTTTCACCAAAGCTGGACATTTTTTTTAGCAGTTAATAGGAACTGAGGTAAACAGGTCTTTACAGTAAAGATTTATGTTAATCTAGGAGTCAGTTTGTATTTAATGTTTGTTGCAGCTATAGAAACCAGAAGCTTCAAATTCCTTGATTGTCCTGGTTTTTGTCTCTCCTGATGATGCTGGGTTACCTACATATTCCTCCTCCATCTGTGTCATGTTGCTTTTTCAGTTGAAATCTACTATTATGAAAGAAGTGTATAAAGTTTGTGGAAAACTGTAATAAAGTATAGTTTATTTGGGTGCAAAAAATTTTTAAATCTCTGCACAGTTTTTTTCATAATGCACATTTTCCATAACTTTTTGAAAACCTTTTTAGGTCTCTTGATGTGGTAGTAAAGCATGGGAAGGGGGGAAACTTCAACTTCCAGTGAAACTGCAGTCTTTTAGCAGGCCTGTGACTTAGGCCTGTAACCTTCATAAGTATTTCTCTTGTGGTATAGTCTCTCCCACCCCAGTCTTCTACTTCCTTTCCTGGATGCAGTGTTCTACACCTGTTTCCTTGACTCTCTGATCCCTGTTGAGTCTCACCCATCTTAGGTATAGCAGGAAGGATGAAAGGGGCTGTGGAGGAGAGGAACCTAGGATAGAGTTTCAGAAGTGTGTTTGGGCAAGTCTGTTCCCTTGGAAAGTAGGCCACTGTTAATGGAGAAAACTGGGTGAGTTTCACAGTGAAAATATTGCAGATTCCATTGTATAGGAGAGGAAGCTGAGATCCCCAGGTAGGTGAAGTGACTCGATCATGGGCACATTGATAGTTCGCAGTCTCAGAGACAAAACTTTGGGGTTCTGAAGCAATGTATATTACACTGTGCCGAAACTGGTACTTATTGAACTTGAGCTGAAGCTCTTCTTCACCTCTAACAGCCCTCACATCAAACAATAGTTGAGAATAGACATTAGCTGCCAGGGTCTTCCCTGTGTATGACTCACCTCTGGCAACCAACAAAGACTTTCTCCTTAACCAAACTCTAGTCAGGGTCCTCTGAACATTCTTCCCAATTAGGCCTCAGCTTTTAGACTTCCTTGTCTTTGCATAGCCCAATTTTAGCAAGGATCCTGCTAAATCCATTTAGCCTGTATCTCTCACTCTTCATATCTTTGGTATCTGACCAAAGTCTTCAATTCCCATGATTCCCTAGGTAATGTCTGATCACCTTGGGCTGCCTTCAGCAGGTATCCTGTCAGGTTGGTTAAAGAAGAACCTATCCCCCAGACATTCCACCCCACCTCATCCCACCCTACTCTTACCCTTGATGTTTTCTCTAAGTAATTTTCCATCCACTGACCTCACTCAGCTCCTTGGTTATAAATTCCCATTTTTCCTTGTATTCAGAGTTAAGCCTGATCTCTCTCCCTTACTGCAAAAACCCATTGCTATAGTCTATATACCTATCTCAGTGAATAAAGCCTGCCTTACCATTCTTTAGCCAATGTTATGAGCAATTTTTCCTTTAACACAAGCACTGAGCTGGGGCCCTGTCTCAAATGCAGCATGAAGCTCCTATTTGTGCCCACTGTGCCTTACAGTCTGCTTTAAGGGAAATTTCTGCAAAGGCAAATAGTAGGTGACCCTGCATGGGAAGTCTTTGGAAGAAAGGAAGCTTTGGCAATCGTGTATGTGCTGATGGTAGCAATGTCATCAATTGTGTGTCTCTCTGTGTGGGGGTAGGTATCTCTTTTTCTCTATCTCAGGGTGTCTTTTCCTTTACTCAGTCACTTTTTCCTGGACTTCAGCATCTGGAAACAGGCTGTAGAGCAGGCCCCTCAGTTTAACATGCCTATCTTACACTGTAAACCTCAAATATGCAGATTTATATAGTACCCTTTGCAGAAAAACTATTACGCCGTCATTTAGAATCAACTGCTGAACAAATAACTTTTGCATCCTGTTTGTACATGTCAGTCAGCTTCTACAAGGAGAGACTGCATCACAGAAATTAGTCCTAGCAGCTAATTAGTAAATAGGATGCTTTATAGTAGTGGCTTGCCCTCAAAGTGTGTTCCCTGGACCAGCGGGAACAGCATCATCTTGGGGACCTGTGAGAAATGCAAATTATTGGGTTCTACCCCTGATCTACTGATTCATAAACCCTTGGGGGTAGGCTCCACTGTTTGTGTTTGGACAAATTCTCCAGGAGCTATATCTACTCAAGTTGGAGAACCACTGCTTCAGATATAGAGACAATTAAACAGTACTGACTAATTACTCAAAATACACAAAGGTTTAACAAGGTTCCTCAGGTCCACTGACTGGCTCTATTGAAAGTATGGTCTGCAGACCAGTAGCATTAGCCTCCCTAGGAGCCTGTGAGAAGTGCAAAACTTCAGGCCTGCTGCCCCTGACCTACTGAGTAAGAATCTGCATGTTCACAGAAATTTCCAGGGAATTCAAAACACAAATTTGAGGACTGCTAGCCCTTACTTACACTGAGGTTAGTTTTGTTTGAAGAGATTAAGCATAAGAGAGCCAGGTAGACAGAGGAATCTTCTTTGGAGGATTTGATTTGGATCCTAAATAATTAAAGATTTCTTTTAGGACCCTATAAAAATAAATTTTTAAAAAGTGTGTGAGGAAGTGCACTGACCTGAGCAATCGAATTCCCCAGTCAGCAAAATTTTTCAATACTTCAGTTTCAAAGGGCTTTACAATTATCACTTTGCCTCATTCTCCTGATCTCTGGCAATTCTGAGGACACTCTTCACTTTGAAGTTTGTGTAGATCTACTTATGTGGGCAAGATTTCCCAGGGAAACACTGTAGGTCATGTAAATTAAGTGAGAGAGGAGAATTATCAACTCACACCAAAACTGCAGGAAAATCTCTTTTTGGCCTGCTGTGCTGTAAGGAGTGGTGAAGAGAACCTTGAAACCAGAGCCCATAGCCTCCCAGAACTTTTAATTTCAAAGGCACTTTTCTGTTCAGGAAGTGAAGGCTTCCTTTGTGTGCAAAGCCCTCTCAAGCGTAAAGATGAGGTTCTGAGCTGGGAGAAACCACCAGGATAAGCTGGAATGCAATGTCCCCATCCTCATCCACAGCTCTGCCTGCCCAAGAACTTTCTGCGGGAGGAGGAGCTGCATACTCAGCAGTAGAATGAATCCAATCGTCTGTAATGACTCAGATGGAGTCATTAAAGGCCAACAAATTGCCAATCTGAGTATTGAGAATGTAGATTGAGCACCCATTATTGCCTGTTGGATCAAAGGAAAAAACGCCTTCATGTGTATTTACTCAACAGGCAATAATGACTCTGAAAGAGCTGGCACATGTGAGGAAATAACAGTCATTTTCAAAGCAAATAGTAATAATGATAACACGCCTTATGAAAGGCTATGATTACACAGTGCCTCCATGTACCTTATTTTATTGTATCCTTACCTTAAGCAGGTGATGGACATGCTATTATTCTACCCAATGCAAATGAGGAACTTGCCTACAGTCATACTTTAGAAGACGTGGTACTTAAGCTTGGCTTTCCTGACTCCAAATCCAGTGTTCTCTTCACAATAGTAAATTTGAGCCTCAGTACTTCAAGTATAGTCTGCTGACTAGTAGCATCAGCATCACCTGAAAACATGTAGGACTGACAGGTTCCACCCCAGACTTACTGAGTCAGAATCTGCCTTTTAACAAGATGCCCAAGTTCTGTATGTGCACATTAAAAAGTCTGAGAGCAATCAAATAAACTACTCAGTATGACCACTTGGTTAAATGCTATATATATCACAAGTACAAAAACAAAAGCCAGCTATTCAAACCTCAGCAAATTAAGGTACTAAATATTAAAAAGGTTTTGTGACCACTTATAATGATAGCTATCCAGCAGAGATGAATTTTTTTCTTGAGACAATTAGAAGGAATCGACAAAGCTATGGTATTAGTGACAGCAGGAGAGCCTCATGGAAGAATGGGCAAAGGAGTCTCCACCTTCAATGATGAAAAATTAGCAGTTCTAGTATCTTCGTAAACTCTCAGATATGTCGATTTTGTACCAGTACTATTTTTTTCTCAAGTTCACTTCTTAGAACAATATTTTTTGTTACCTTGAGCTTACTTTCAAGAGTGAGGCTAGATAACATCACAATGGTGACCTCTTGAACATGGGTGAAATGATCAGGAAAACCACTGATTTTTAATTTTTTAAAGTGTGTTTCATGTTTACATTTGAGTATGGGTATGGTCAATGTTTTGAGACTGTACTTCAAGCAACTGAGAACATGTGTTATTTGGAAAGTTGACTTCAGAGTGCTTACTAGGAACAGCAGAACATTCTACCTATCCACCCACATAGGAATGATCCTCTGAATGAGGACTGAGGTTTAGTTTGTGTCTTGCCAAACTGTAGCTGGACTAGAGGTAGTCAGGTACTTGGTTTTCTAAGAAATTCTCCTCAGGGACCAGCAGTTAGCATAATGGCTATGTCGCTGGACTCCCACATAGTCAACCGCGGTTCGACTCCCGGACCTGGCGGCTTAAACTCACACCGGGCGTGTGTGCGTGCATGCCCAGGATCCCAAGAGGAGAATGTAGGAGAAGGGATTGCGGTGTGGCCATCCCCCCTGGGGGGTGATTTCTCGCTTTCTATCTTTCTCTCTCTGTCTTTCGGGTGAGCACATGCGCCCTATAGCAAAAACCTCTCCAAAAAAAAAAAAAAAAAAGGAAAGAAATTATCCTCATATAAAGTAAATGCCAGCAGATCAGCAGATTTGGAAGCACAATAGATGCTTATTGCTTATCAAGTTTAAAATCAAGATTTGTCAAGGATGAAAAATTAAGATAGATCTATAATATCATACAGTCATGCCACCAGGCAAAATTGTATTTGGAGAGCACATTTGTCATCCTACATGCCATCAACCAGCAACAATTTATTGAGTGTCTGCTGCATACTGCACATTATGCTAGGCTCTAGAAGAGATTTGGCAGTATTATCAGACATTGTTCCTTCCCTTGGAGATTTTGCTCAGGAAAAACTTTTGCATGATAATAGAGCAAATTATATAATGATCTACAGTTAGCATTGAAGAATGTGGATATAAGTGAAAGCTATATAGATGTATGGAAGAGAAGTCAGAAATCTGAGAATTCTGAGAAAATGTCATAAAGTAGGAAGTATGAGAGTTGGACCTTAATGAAAGGAGGGAGAGTATTCTAGAGAGAACAAAAGTAGATGTTTGAAGATTAGGACTTGCAGATTTCTGTAATGATAGAGAATGGCTGGATAATGTGTCACTCAAATGTGGAGGTTCTACATCTAAAACCACAAGTCCTGGTGGTGTCTAGGTTCTATTTGGAATGATCTTTGCCAGTGTCCAGTGGTTCTTTCTAGATTTCTTCTAGAACCTGGGCCCCAAATCCCTAGATGTATAACTCTAGATGGACAGATGCTTCCATATCTTCTCAGCTCACACACACTTCTATATGCCAAGGTCACTTAGTAAAACACCTCAGCTCTCTGCCTGAGGGTTTTAAAATTGTTTTTTCTTATTTTGTTTTTCTTTTACATATACGACCACCGTACATCTTTACAGCACACACAAGGGATTTCCCTGGCATTAATACACTGTATTCCTTTCCAGTCAAAGATATTACCATATACATTATCATCAGCAGATAATTTTCCATTTTTGTGTTCTGAGTTTTCTTTTCTTTTCTTTTCTTCTTTTCTTTCTTTACTTTTCTTTTCCCTTTCTTTTCAAATCTGGTTGTGGGGCCAACAGATGGTGTGGTGGTTGTGGTGCTGGACTCCCAGATGGCCAACAGCAATTCGAGTCCCAGACCTGGTGGTTTGCATTCTTACTTTTCCTCTCTCTTCTCTCTCTGTCTCTCTCTGGTAAGCACACGTGCCCTAGAACAAACGCAAAAAAAAATAAATAAAATAATTTTTTAAAAAAAATTCAGTTGTAGGGGCAAATATAGCTTATGGAAATATCAAAGATTTAATGCCTCCTGTGTGCAGCTGTATCAACCAATAATAGCTGGAGTTGGAAAATAAATATCCAGCTTCTTCACCTACTGTTGGGATTTCTCAGACACATGTTCCACAGTGTCTCTAAGAGCTCCTCAATGAGATTGGGTCCTTGTCGCCCACAAGTTGCTTGATAATACTCCCATGACTGGCTTCCTGCTAAACCTTATTTTATTTTTCTACATCCCTATTGACCTTTCCTGTTATCACCTTCCAAGATAAGTGGTTACACTCAAATAAATCCTCATCTTGACTATAAATGGAGCCCATGAGTTAAACATAAAGTGGGAGACCTAAGAGTGGGGATCTTTTAAAATACCAGGAACAATATTCTCCAGAGGATTTCTTAGAGAGCAAGAAGATAAAAATAGCATCTCTTTTCCTTCATTGCTTTCTTTTGTTCAAAATAGGAATTTTGAAGTTAAAGGCATGACATATTATTCAGGGCTTCCATATGAAATAACAATTGGTGTTGATTTCCTCTCCCCCCCCCCCCTTGTCTTTTAAAGGTTAGAGCTTACTCCCCCCCCCAAGGTTAGAGATTACTCACCTCCCCTGCTGGTCATTAAATCAGTCTGGCAGGATTCCTCAGTAGTTCTCTGGCCTTCTGGGTATGTAGTAGAGACATAGGCAGTGCTGCAGACAGGCCTGCTTGCTGTGATATGTTACCAAGCATGTGACTGCAAAGGTCTGCTTTGGGGCTCACACTGTGCTCCAAAGTCAGGTACCAGATAGCCCAACTCACAAAGTCAAAGTTGATCAGTTTATGAGCAACTCACATTTCCCTAACTCCTGTGTCACAGGATGCTGCAACCTCTCAGGTAGAAAACAAACAACTTGTATGAGCTTTCTTCTCTTATTTATCATAAGGAGTCACCAGTTAAATGCTCAACTATTCTGTGAAGTTTGTAGGTTTGGTGAATCCTGAAAGGTTCAGTTTCATGGTTCATTTAAAAAGTAATCATCCTTCCCTAACTCTAATTTGGCGTCTATTGAGATACCATGAGTTGGCCCGCCCTAGGTGGCACAATGCGTAACATACTGAACTGTGGTGCTGGAAGCCACATGGCTGACTGCAGGTTTGGATCACAGGGTCAGCCTGAAAATATGCCTGGTATGCATGTGGGCACCCAGGATCCTGACAACTGGAGGGTTGAAGAAAAGGGATCGTGGAATGATAAAATCCTATTGAGAGTGCACACACCTTCTCTCTCTCACAGATGTGTGATCACACACTCTTTATTTATTTATTTTTGTCACAGGGTGCATGCACTTGTCAGAGAGACAGAGAGAGAGAGGGAAAATGAGAAATCACTCCCCTGGGGAGATGGCCAAACCACAATCCCTTCTCCTTCATTCTCCTCTTGGGATTTTTGGGTATATATGCACATGCACCCCATGTGATTTTTCAAGCTGCTGAGTCCAGGATATGAACCATGGTCATCCATGTGGGATTCCAGTACCTTAACTACCATGCCACCTGCTGCTGGCCCTGCTCACACACTCTCTTATCATTTATATACACACACACACACACAAACACACACACACACACACACACACACACACACACACACAATCTGAGTCATTGAAAAGGTGGGCTTCTTCTCACACTATGGATTTACATTTGAATTTTAGTTTAAATTAACAGTTTAACCAAAGTTTGTCTCAAATGCTTACTTGAATGGGGAAGTAAAAGATTACTTCCTCAAATTAAATGAGACAAATGGGGTGGACATTTGAGATATTAGTGACACAAAATAAAATGTGCTTGAATGTCAAACAGTTTAAGATTGTACTTCAACTCTTTAGATGCAACTGTTATAAGAAAAAAGAGAATGAAAAGCAACTTCAATCTCTCCTTGATTTTCCCCAAGTGCAAAATTAAAGTGTAAAAGGCAATTGTCTGGACCAGCAGATGTACAAATGCTACCTTTTCAAGGCCTAGGCTCAATTTTTTCTAAGAGTTATCTGCCACTTGGATAACTCTCAGAAGAGACCGGACTGCCCAAGGCATCATGGCACCTGTCACAAAACAAAGCACCTTGAGATGCTAAGAGCAGATTCTACCATCAGCATCTGTGGAGATGACCTTTAAGACGCCTTCTAAACCCAAGGTTCTTTGATTTCATGTTCCTTGGATGCGAGCTTTTCTATTGTCATTTTATGCTCAGAAAAGCAGAGCAGCTGGAATAGGCAACAAAACGCTGCCTCCTGCCTCTTCAGCAGGTCACAGCTCACAGTGGAGTTTTACACACTGTCAGAAGAAGCCTGGCTGAAGTGGGCAACACTATAGATTGAGGCTTCGGGTATGTCAGTAATAGACACTCTACTAATTGACAAGTTTCACGGGCCAGTGTCGATTGAGCAGCTTTGCCCTTCAGTTAGATTGCATGTAGTTTCTTGGGTTCCTCTACAATGGGCAGGATTTAGACCATAAGGAATGGAGCTATAGGAGACAGGAGACAGCAAAATAACTGCACCTTGGGTAAGATTACACTCGAGAATCTGCTTTCTGCTCCATTGTCCAAGAAATCCTCACTGCAGCGATGGCAATATCTATCCCGAAAGTTTTATAAGATTTCTGGATGTGAACTTCTCAGTGGCGTGTTTTTTTTTTCTTTTTTCACTTTACATAATCAATGTAACTGAAAAAGAAAATCCTAACAGAAACATACAAACTGGAAGGCTTCTCAACCTTAGCACTCAGACATTTAAAGAGAAAATTCTTTGTTTAGCAGGCTGTAGTGTGTATTGTGGGACGCTTAGCAGCACTGATGGCCTTTACTCAGTAGATACCAGTAGCGTACCCACCTGCTGTCAGTTGTGACAACCAAAAATGTCTCCAGACATTGCCAAATCTTCCTTGGGGGGCATCGTCACTGCTGGTTGAGAACTACTTCCTTATAGGTTATTTTAACAGTGTTAACTTCCTGAAATTGTTCCATTATGGGATTTTCCAATATAATATAGGAACTTCTTATGTAAAGGATCAGACAGAAAATATGCTTTGTGAGGTACATACGGTCTCTGCTGCATATTTTTTCCTTTTGTTTTGTTTGCAATCTTTTAAAAATGTAAAAACTCATTTTATGTCCCAAATAGGTTTGAATTTGCTGATCCTTAGATTGTAAAGGAAGAATCGATGGTGATTCCCATATTGACTGAAAATGTTGAGAGTATTTAAAAAAAACTGGCATCTTGATCCAGCTACTGGGTCTTTGCAGCTCTGAGCTAGCAGTTATACTACCCTTCGTGTAATGCCTGAATTAGACAATTCTAAGTTAAATTCTATTAACCTTGTTTGCAAGCTAATTCTAGTCAATGTATTTAAACATAAAAGGCTTAAATAAGATAGAAACTTGGTATTTGGACAACAAGATTTCCTCGTAAAGGGAAATTGTTTGCTTAGTGACAATGTGTCCTTCCCTTGGCTTGGAATAAAATATCAGATGAGGTTCTTCTGAAGAAGAGGACATTGTTCAAAGAAAATTATTCTACCTAGTTTTAAAAACAGAAATATGCTTAGAAATGAGTGAGGAGGTTATGAAGGAAGAAAGAACAGTAACCTGGAAAAAGAGAAGTCCAGAAACTGCCTATATAGTTGTACAAATAAAAACGTCATTTTGAAAATACGTTTTAATGTAATTTCTAAGGAATTTTCTTTCCAGTAATATAAAGCCTGGGTACACTAGGAAAGGGCCATTCAACAAGTATTCACTGAATAGCTACTATGTACCAGGGACTGTGTCAGGCACCAATATTGAATACACTCAGCCTGTGCCATGAATAACACCCTAACAGGAAATAGCTATGGTCAATCACCCAGAGATTTTTCCAGTATTATTTTTATCTTTCTACCTTTGTATATTACTAATTATCAATACCTTGTGCTTTATTTTGAACATCTGGAGTTTCTATATGTGGATTTTAATGACACCAAGACAGAATCAGTAAAGAATATGGCCTTATGACCTAGTTACCACTGTTAGAACAACAAAGGATGGTATATAAGACTTAGACCAAATACACTTCATTTGGCTAACAAAAATGTACATTTTTAAAAAATTCAAATAGTTTGTCACACGAGAGGTAGTACACTATAGTGGAAAGAGTACTGACTTTGGTGTTTAAAACCTTGAGTCCCAGTCCTTGCTCTGTTCTTGTCCATTTTCCAACTTTCTGACAGGTCTGTTAACTTCTCTACTATTATTTTTTAATTTGTCAGAGGGCATGTATGCTCATGGAGGTGGGGGTTATAGGGGTGTGAAGGGGAGAGAGAGGGAGAGAAGGAAAGCCAGAAGCACATCCCCCAATAGACAATGGCCCCACCACAATCCCTTCTCCTCCATTTTCTCCTCCTGTCAAGATTTTGGGCATGTATGCACACATCCTTGGCATATTTTTCCAGCCAGTGTCTCTGGGTCATGATTGGCCATGTGGAATCCAGCTGCCTTAACCACTAGGCCATGGCTAGCCTAAGTCTGTTAGCTACTGAGAAAATTTCTTGCCTGTAAAATGGAATAACAACACTGTCCCCAATTTACTGTATTTAAATATACTATACGGTTATAACCGAGAAAGTGCTATAAAGGGACTAGGGAAACTGATTCCGAGCCTACATGAATTATTTTGGAATAAATAAAGTATTTTCTTGGTCAGAGCTCAGACCAATTAATTATCAATGAGACCTTCTTACACTTCATTTTAGGTGATCATGAAGAAATATATCTATAAAAGCTTGTGAAGCCCTACTTTGAAATTTGCTCTGAGATGAACATCATGGACTTTATTTTAAGAGATGTAATGAGGTAAATTTAATTTTCTAGTGAAATGAATACTTTTGAGGATCAACATTTATTTAAAGAGATTCAAGAAATTAATGGTTGAGCCCTTACCAGCACCATCGGATCTCATCCGCTTTTGTGTAAAACTACATCTTTGCCAGTAGCCCACAGAGGAAATTATTGCTAGGGACAGTTACCTCCTCACAGTTTGGGGTGAAATTCTATACTATAGAGTGAGAGTATGATAGTCATGCCACTTGTACAGAGTAAAGAAAGCTCCTCCAAATCAGATTGGCTGGATTTTCAAATATAGATCTTATTTCTGTGATCCTGCCAATTACATTACATGAAATCAACCTGATTTTTTATTTTTTGTCACCACTCCCTCCATCTAGTTTTGGCTAGCAAGTAGCTGGACCAATATTCCAAGAAGGATCTCTTCCATTGAATAGGTGAAACTCCAAAACATGATGAGGGGAAAAAAAATGTGTCTACTCTTTATGTTTGTAGTAGTATCTCACATGACTCTACAGGTTGCTTGTAGTGGGGCCTGAGAAACCCTCAAACCCTGTTTATGCTCTGGCCACTTCAATTCACATCAAATGCGATGCCATAAAACAGGCAGGGACTATTTGGTGTTGTGCACAGTGTTAACTGTCAGTGCTACCCTTGATGCCAGTAATGAAGTATCAGAATAACACCAGTAATGGCAATAACATTGAGTCTTTCACTTGTAACACCCTCTGTAAAGGACAAGTCATCACATCCCTAAGGGGGGGGGGGGTGATAAGTGCTCACTCCCACACTTTACATCACCATGACTACTGAAGGTCCATTTTCTTCTTCCCCAGCTCCATACTTAACAAAATTAGGGACTAGGTATAGAAAATAAAAATGGATATATTTAATTTAAAATAAAAGTAAATTCCCTTGGTTTCATAGGTCTGAGTGTCTTATAAGCAGTATGAATTCATTTGGCCAGAGAGCCATTAGCTACAAATGAATTATGACCACTGTTTGGCTTGGTTTTTATTTTACCCAGACACCTAGAACATGAAAAAACATTCCATTTCTTAAAACAATCCACTGACTGAATCACTGCCCTTTAAAGTTGCCCTTTATACATGGAGGTAAAGCAAGCCTCCCTCTTTCCAGTCCCAACCTTCTCGTTTAATACTGTTTTCAGTTATGAACTGATCAAAATAAAATGGGGGAGAATGAGTCCAGTTGGAAAAAGATCTGATGCGCCTGTTGATGTCTCATTAACCTTGAGAATGAATGTAACTGGTGACTGCCCGTCACAGTGGCGTGACGGTTTGTTGAGGGTGGAGGGGAAGTCAGTGGAAACATCACCTCAAAAAAAATAAATAAATAAAGAGAAACATTATTTAGTAGATCATCTATGAAAAGATGGAGCATTTCTAACCATCAGGACTGTGTAAATTATAGTTTCCTTAAGCCCATGATGAATCTACTACATGTTTTCTTAAGAAAGCATTTGGAGCAGTATTTATCTGTATGTCAAATATGTTCACAGAAATTTAAAAAAAAAAAAAAACCACTTCAGTGTTGGAATTATCATCCTGAGAAAAGCAACCATCCTGAGATTAATGTTACTGAGTGCATGTGTGATGATTTGTGTGCCATTAAAAATACCATGAGCCACTCTATGTGGGAAGGTCCTAATTCTATTAAGTCCCTAGTCAGATTCTCCTCATTACTAATTGCTGACTGATAACATGTCAACAGAGTGAGGGAAATAATAGAGGGAAATTAGCTTGTCTCTGGGGATAAAGTATTACCCAGAGAAAACGAAGAGGAAAGAGTTCCCCAGGTTCACTGGCAGATTGCCCTTGGGATAAGTAGACTAGAAAATCTAACCAATCTCTAGTCTCATATCTGGACCAGAGACCACACAAAAACAGCACCTTCCATCTTTTGAAACTGGAGTTCCAGCTGGGACTGGCTCCTGCCTGCCCTCCCCCAAAGAGAACCTTAAGTAAACAAGCACCACAATCCCCACCGGGGATTCAGATGGAAGTTCTCACCTATTTTTGCTTTTCTCTCCTGTGGTCTCCCACTGTTTCATCTCTAGTCGTCACTCCTCCGATTTTCTTAAGAACTTCCTGAAAGTTATCTCTATTAACCTCACTTTCCACATCGAATTCCCAGCTCGGGCTTGATGGCACAACTGGTTTCTGCAAGTGTCACCCTCTAATCAGCTGCTCGGGTTGGGTTCCTGTGATCTTCTCAGGAACACACAGCCTGGCATCCGCCCTCACCCTCCTGGCTCTGCCCCTCATGCCCAAGCTCAAATGCATCCAAATACAAGTGAATCAACCGGTTCTCTTTTCCCAAAGAAGTTTTTGCATTTCAGAGAAGAGTAACTGTGAGAGATGAAAGAACTGCGAATTACAAATCATCATTTCTTACCCTAGAAGATAGAGAGGGCAACCTTGGTCTTCCCTCCCCTCCCGGAAAGAGGGCAGCCCAGTAGCCCCTCGTCCACACCAGGGACCACACTTCTTTCTGGGTGGGAGGCATTTTCCTCACCATCCCGCCTCACAATCCTCTACTCCCTCCCAACCCTCTCAAGCGGCCTTTCCCAAAAGCACTCCGGGGCTAGAGGAAGAGAGAAAAAAAGATGGGGACCGGGAGGGGTGTCTTTGAATCCCGTAAGCATAGTATTCTGTTCTCAAGTCACAGGACTTTCCAGACTGTCTTCTCTTGTTCTGCTCCTGCCTGGCCCAGTTACCCCAAAACCTCCCCGCCCCCAAGCCCACTGCATCCAAAACAAGCGCACCGACCACAGCACCGTGGACGCCGCCGCCCCAACTGCTGCAG
>NW_006159659.1:3932320-3932591 GCF_000334495.1 Tupaia belangeri chinensis | reverse complement strand
CAGGCTGCCTGCACCCGCCCTCCTCTCACCTTTAAGATCAGGTCGGTGTGATGCTGGTCCAGCATGTTGGCTTTCTGGAAGGAGGTGACGATGACCCGGCCGTAGCGCCCTGGGGTCTGCAGGTCCGAGTAGAGCCGGTGTTTGGAGCGGTTGACCGGGAAGAGGCTGTTGACGAGGTTGCGCTCGATCTTGGCCAGGCTGTGCTGGGGCGCCAGCAGGTGCTCCACGCTTTCCTCGACCTGGTAACGGCTGAAGCTGGCGCCGGGGAGGG
>NW_006159659.1:3931152-3931410 GCF_000334495.1 Tupaia belangeri chinensis | reverse complement strand
CGTAGACGCTCGAACGTGGAAATCACGCCTCCTCCCAAGTGAGAGCCATTTAAGATACCCCCAATACTGCAGCTTTGGCGGGACCACGGGTGCCCGCTGTGCGTCTGGAGCACGTCCACCCAAAATGTGCCGCCCGGGCTCCCGGGTTCCCGGCTCTCTGCGCTGCCTTCTCCTCCTCCTCTCTCTCTGTCGTCACTAGCAGGTCTGGGGGACCTGGTGCGGCGGGGGCTGGGCGGGTGGCTCCCGCGGCGGGTGAGG
>NW_006159659.1:3930398-3931029 GCF_000334495.1 Tupaia belangeri chinensis | reverse complement strand
TCGCCCAGCGTGTCAAGCCGCAGGGGGCGCGGGGGAGCCCAGGGGGCGCCGACGGCTTGGCAAAGTTGGGCGTGTGCGCGCCTGCTGTGAGCTAGCCGGCAGCCGCTGTGGTTCCCCTCGCACTCCCCCTCCGGAGAATTCCCTGAGAAGGCGGGCGCGGGCTTCGGGCCCGGGATAGACCTGCGGCGGCGGCAGGAACGGCCACGCACAGGTACAATTTAGCACATTTCACTGCGCGCTCCAAGCCCCTGGGTCGGTCCACTGCAACGCAGACCGAGCCGGATTTCGGAGTCCGGGTCACTGATGTGCTCTGTCCTGCCAGGGAGGTTGGGGACCTGGGTTTGAAAGGGGGTTTTCAGGGTCCGCGTTCTCAGCGCTGGGCCCCCGTCCCCATCCTGTGCCCCTGGTCGCTTCTGCTCGACCGGGGTACCATAGGGGTCGAGCAGGAGGCTGTGGAGGCCAGAGGCGCGGTCCCTGGAGTGTGGCCCGCACTACTGAGCATGGCCCTGCATATTAAGAATATTAATCAAAGCTGATGAAAGACGGAATAGGGACAGGAGGAAGGGAAGAGGAGGAGGAGGAAGAAGAGGAGGAGGAGGAGAAAGGGGAAGAAGAAATGGAGAGGGAAAGA
>NW_006159659.1:3921226-3930367 GCF_000334495.1 Tupaia belangeri chinensis | reverse complement strand
GAGAGAAGGTGGTGGAGAAAGGGAAGAATGGGTGGGAGGACGAAACTCACAGAGACATTCCCCTAAGGTTTCCATCCCAGATTCCCCAGCACCAAGCGGCCCCCTCCACTTCTCAAACTGAACTTGGGAACTTGCACGTTGGAAACAGGAAGTCACAGGCTGGGAAATCCTTTCTTGATCCTCTCCTTCCTTCCCGCATACCAGACCCTCCTCCCTGTATTCGCTCAACAGTATCTGCAACTGCTGCTCTGCCTACCCGAGGGGTGCACCCGCCCTTATGCCCGTGTTGCCTTGGTCCTTCCACTCATCTCTGGTCCACTTTCTCTGCCCATTCATACTATTCCCCACCCAGCTCGGCTTCTAAAGGTTCCCCAAGACGCCTAAGTTCAGCAGCTCCCACCTGATCCCTCTCCCTTCCCCACTATTGCCATCCTTGGGAGGAACACATTGGAAGGGGCCAGAAATTCCCCTGCAACACTTCACTCGTGCCCTTCCCCCAGCATCTTAATTTCTGCTCGCGGAGATGCCGCTTCTCTGCAGCGCTTTGCTGATTCACGATGATCGCGGAGGGAAAAGCCTCATTGACTTGTGCCCCTGCGAGCGGCGAGGCGAGCGCGAGTGGCTGCGAGGGCAAGCGCTTTGGGAAACCACCCACCATTGCGCAGCCGAGGTGCTAAATGGCAGGGTGGATGCCCTGCGTGGCTCTCAGCCCCGGCAGACAGAAAGAAAGAAGGGTGGAGAGGGGGGTGGCGGTGGGAAATACTGTGAGCCCATATCCTTGAGCGACAGAGTCGGCGGCAGCTAATGGGTGGGCAACTCTCAGGAGGCCTAAAATCGGTGTCTGCGCTGGGAACGCACAGGAATGTTTCATGTGCAGCACAGGGACAAAAGTATGAGAGAGGGAACCAGCCGACAGGTCTCCTTGAGAACGTTTAACATTTTGGCGAAACTCTTCATTTTGAAGTCTTTGTCCCTCCAAATGGTTTTCTTCCCTTCTAGATCCGCTCTATTTCCTAGGATCTCCAGCCTTGTAATGTCAGTTCTCAGAAGGGCTGAAGAGCCAGAGTGCCCTCTCAGTGCCTGGGCTGAGTCAAAGAGAAGGAGAAACCCAGCCTTGTTCAGCTGGCTGGGGTGGAAGTGTTGTCAGCCCACACAAAAAGGGCCTTTCCTTTGAGATCAAGGCAGTTGCTTCTTGTCTTCTCAACTCTATTCCTAACTGTCCTTCCTTAACATTTTGGGGAAAGTTTCACCCTGCCTCTTTTACATCAGAGAACTACCAGTCATTGGCCACCTTTTATTTCAGGCAATCCAGTTAGAGTTGTGTAAATTGAGTTGGAACAAGAGGGAGGAGGAGGGGAAGGATTTCTTTTGGCTTTAGACATACAGGGGAGCATTGCCACCACCAAAAACTTGGGTTTGCATTTGAGACAATGATCTTGAGAACAGAGATAATAACATCAGCACCTTCATCAAGGATTACTTTTTCTGACAAAAATTAATATATATGATTTTTAGACAATTTATAAAATAAGAGTAAGAAAAATAAGGAAAGGGACACAACCAGTATCCCTATACTCCTACCACCTTGTCAAAGGTAACCTCTGTTAATGCATTATTACACACAGGGACAATATAATATAGACGTTAAGTCTCTTGGTATTGCAGCCACTGAGTTGAAGCCTTACTAGTTACGATGATACATTAGGTAACTGCTCCTTTTTGCCTCACTTTCTTCTTCTGGAAAATGAATAGTAATAGTACCTACCCCACAGAGTTGCTGTGAAAATTGAATAGATTAGAAGACGTAATGCACTTAAAATAGTGCCTGGTCTATCACAAACACCTAATAAATGATATCGTTGTAATTCTAGTCTTTTCTATGTAAGTATGTGAAAAGAAATTCAGTCCCTGACATCTAGGAGCTGGCCTGGTATTATCAGCTGAGCCTTGGTGTTGCTAAGAGCTGTCCTGGCACTCTTAGCTAAGCTTTGGTGTTCTCCCATTAAACATAAACCATTTCCCAAAGCACTGATGTCAGATAAGGGCATTCTGTAACTATGATGGATGAAGACAAAATTAGGATCATTCCATAATCAGGTCTGAACACAGAACAAACACGAACCTCATCTAAACCACAATAATGACCAAGCGTGTCCTTATCTTGGCTAGTATGAGTGACTAGTGTGGTCTTGTTAAAAACAAATAGTAATAGTTTTAGCCTTGTTCTGGTCTTTTATCCCTTTTCGTAAAGACTTATTAAGACACTCAGTGATAAAACTATCCTTGCTTTCTGATGACTTCCAATTTAGAGAAAGCCTCACTGATTTAAACCTTCCCCCGAATCACTTAGTACCTCAAACCTATGATAAGTCCTCTCTAACATCTTCTTGATGAGACATCCCCTAATTCTTCATGGTGTGTGTTCTCTTGCTGCAACAGCAAAATAAGCCCAGTTGTGTCAACTAAGAGTATGGTCTTGGTGGTCTTTGGCAAGAGGGCATTAACAATTATTTACAAAATTTGTACACTTCCTTTTTCTAAAGCTGAGGATCATAGTAAACATTCTGTTTGGTAACCATTTTTCCCCATGAGCCATTTATCATATCAATATTGCTACAAAAGATTCTTTAAAGTTTATTTTTTTCATGGCAGGGCAGTGGGTAGATGGAGTGTAGCAGTAAACCACAGTACTCTGTGAGACTGACCCATGTAGGAAGGTTCCAGGTTTACATCTGGAGAGCTCCCTGCATGCACCTGTGATCTGGAGATAGTAGAGGCTGGGGGTGGATTGTGATATTAAGAGCCTTTTGGGGTTCTGTTTCTCTCTCATGGAAGGAATTAATGAAAAATTTTAAACATAGAGAGGCACCCTTGATGAGCTCTTCATGTTGCAATATTCCTCCCAGCTCTGCAACCAGCCAGGATCGCTGGCACACTCAACATGTTAGGTAGACCTTATGTGAACTCAGAGCCTTCTTACATGGCTTCCAGCATTGTGCCACCATGGCTGGGCCAATATTGCTATGAACTAGTGTAATGGCTGCATAGCCTTTCATCATAGAAATGAACTTTAAGTTATATTTTGGGTTTCTTACATTTTTTACTTATAAATAACACTGAGATGAACATCCTGTACATAAATCTCTGATTCCATCTCTAATTATTTTCTTAGGGCTAAAAATCCACCAATGTATTTTAAATACCCTGTTTCTAACAGATGTCTTTCTAAGTATTGTTAAAGTGGAAGGGGCATGATTTAACAGGTATCAAATTATTTGACAAAATTCTGAATTACTTCCACCTTACAGGAATTTCTTCATCTGTTACATTTGGAATCAGTCTTCTTGGCCCAGTTTTGCTCAGATGTGCCAGAGAGATTGATCATAGTAAGGAGTGGGGATCAAAGGAAAAGATTATTTTCCTTGATAATGTTAGAAGCAAGGGGTGGGGCCAGCAGGTGGCATGGCGGTTAAGGGTGTTGAACTCCCACATGGCAAGGGTCTACTCTTTCTTAGCAAATGCGTCAAGTATTAGTTTTCAATCACTTTTCATTTTCTGCCTGAAAACCGCAAGATATTTTCATGCATATATATTAAATTAAACAGTTTTATGTCAACCATGAAAGCACTACGCATAGCAGAATCATGCAAAAGATATTTAGGAAGCTGCAGTCGGGGTGGCACTTAGTATAGTACATTTATCATTACTTAATACTATCCCTCCTTCAATAACACTGATAGTTTGCTAAGTGATGGGTGTTTCTGCCATCCTAAAAGATATAGGTAAGACTTTTTTTTTTTTTTTTGAGTATGAAAGTACATGCAGGGAAGGCCAAAGTATTGATATACCAAGGATTATTGTACCCTTTCACAAAGGAGAAACTCCTGGGGCCAGCAGGTGGAGTGGTAGTTAAAGCTCTGAATTCCCACATGGCTGACTGCAATTCAAATCCCAAACCTGGCAGCTTGAAAATCATGCTCAGCATGTTTGCTTGTGTGCCCAAAATCCTGAGAGGAGACTGGAGAAGAAGGGATTGCAGTGTGGTTATCCTCTCTGGCGGGTGAGTTCTCACTTTCTCTCTGTCTCTGTCTCTAGCAAGCGCACATACCCTATGGCAAAAGCCTAAGGAAAAAAAGAAGGGGAACCTCCCCTGGAAAACCTCAGAGTCACTTTGAGTGGTGATGTCTCCATAAAATATCTGCTCGGTCTCAGTTCCATCTTGGCCTAGAAGCTGTTTTATGCAGAGCAAAACTTCCCCAAAATGATACTCAAGGGAGACTTCTAAAGATAGTTTGAAATTGTAGTTGATGAGAGAAAGTGTTGGGACCAGCAGTTAGCGTAATGGCTATGTTGCTGGACTCCCATGTAGTCGCGGTTCGAGTCCCCGACCCAGGGGCTTAAACTCATGCCGGGCGCGTGTGTGTGCATGCCCAAGGTGAGAGGAGAATGGAGGAGAAGGGATTGCGGCGTGGCCATCCCCCCAGGGGGGTGATTTCTCGCTTTCTGTCTCTCTGTCTCTGTCTCTCTGTCTGACGAGCGCATGCACCCTATAGCGAAAACCTCTCCAAAAAAAATAGAAAAGAAAAAAGAAAAAGAAAAGAAAAGAAAGAAAAAGAGAGAGAGAGAGAGAGAGAGAGAGAGGGAGAGAAAGAGAAAAAGTGTGTATGGTAAGCCCTAAGAGTCTGCTAAAGAATTAGAAATACAGTGCTGTGTGGAGATGATCCCTGCTCAAAAGTATGCCGATTGCATATCTGGGCCTTTCAGGATGTTCTGCCAACTTAGCAGGCTCTCCATATCATTATGAGTCTTTTAGAAGAAAGATCTATAATGACATAAAGAAAAGAGTCATGCAAAATCATTTTCCTAAATAACCATAGGACTCAGAGCTAAGAGATATTTCATGCATCAGTTCAGGAGAAAAACGTTCTGGTACACACTATCTGGGTGTCTGTTCACCATGTCATTAGTGAGTTGAGGTGGCCATGTCCAAATCTTTGCTTTTTTCTCCTAACAGAAAGCATGGTCATGTCTTCTCTCCACCTTCCAAAATCCTTCCATCCTTCAAGGTTCTCTTGAAATCCCAACCCAGATATTCAATAAACCTGTTCTGACTTCCACAACCAATAGTGATTAACTTAACATTGAATTATTTCAGCATAAATTTGAATTATTTCAGTGAGCAAGTTCCTACTTTGGTCAACTACTAGGAGATATTGAGCACGGGATTTTCTGATCTCAGGAATTTGTTGTCTAATAGAGTTGAGAATTAAAATATAAACCTGTGTAGAGTAAACGCCAGAGAAGATGTTCCATTTCACCAGTGTGTGAAGGCTCATAAAAGGCATGGATGGTATCTGCTTGTGTTCTGGCTTTGGAATACCTTTAACCTAGAGCTAGTATCTTTAAAAAAAATAATTATTTTACTTACTTTTTTATTTGTTATTATTATTTTTAATTTGACCAGAGAGAGAAAGAAAGAGGGAAAGTGAGAATATGAGTCACCAGGACGGGAACTCGAACCATGGTCAGCAATGTGGGAGTCCAGTGCCCTAACCACAATGTCACCTGCTGGCCCCTAGGGCTTGTATTTTTTGTGCTGTTTTGAGCTTTGTTATCTAATGTTTTATATGTATGTGTGTGTGTTTATATATTTCCTACTCTCTTTTTTTTTTTTTTGGTTAAGTTTCTGCCATGGGGTGTGTACTCTTGCCAGAGAGAGAGAGAGAGAGTGAGAGAGAAACAGAGAGAGGGAAAGTGAGAAATCACCCCCATGGGGAGACGGCCACACAACAATCCCTTCTCTATTCTCCTCTCAGGATTTTGGGCATGCATGCACCTGTGCCTGGCATGATTTTCGAGTCATCAGGTCTGAGACTTGAACCATGATTGGCCTTGTGGGAGTCTAGTTCCCTAACCACCACACCACCCACAGGCCCCTTATATTTCCTTATTCTCTCTCTCTCTTTTTTTTTTTTTGGAGAGGTTTTTGCCACAGGGCACATATGCTCACCAGAAAGACAGAGACAGAGAGACAGAAAGCGTGAAATCATTCGGGATCTTGGGCACACACACACGCACGCGCGCCTGGTATGAGTTTAAGCCACTGGGTCCGGGACTCAAACCATGGTCGACTACATAGGAGTCCAGCAACATAGCCATTATGCTAACTGCTGGTCCCTCCCTATTCTTTTAAAAAGCATTTAATTTCCTATAAACCTTACATTGAACTTTTTATGTCACCTTCAGATCCTCAATGCCAGGACTTGGTACAGGGAAAACTTGAGTAAATACATGCTGGTGGCTTGTTAGAGTAATACATACAGCATCCAAGGAAGATGAAGGTGTTATTACGTTGTGACAGGCAGTTTTTGTTTTGTTTTGGTGTGTTTTTTAGAGAGATTTTTGCTATATGGCATGTGCACTCGCCTATAAGACAGAGAAAGACAGAGATACAGAAAGTGAGAAATCACCCCCCAGGAGGGATGGACACACTGCAATCCCTTCTCTTCCATTCTCCTCTAAGGATTTTGAGCACGCACGTACACGTGCCCAGCGTGAGTTTTAAACCACTGTGCCCAGGCCTCAAACTGTGGTTGACTATGTGGAAGTCCAGCCATGTAATCATTATGCCATCTGCTGGTCCTGAGACAGGTGGTTTTTAAAGTAATTTTATTGGAACCAATGATCAGTGATCAAAAAACAAAAGAAGTTAACAATTCTGATTTTACCTGTTCAAAATACATATTCATTCATATCAGAAATTTGGGCTGTAAATAATATTGATGGGAATGGTACAGATTTCAGCGAAGCCCTTTAAATTTAATGAGCACATTAATTTGTTTTCCTTGGGGCCAGCAGGTGGCATAGAGGGTAAGGGGGTTGGATCCCACACAACCAACTCCATGCTTTGAGTCCAGGACCCTGCGGCCTGAAAATTTCACTGGGAATGTGTGTGTGGGCTCAAAATCCTGAGAGAATGGAGGAGAAAGGATTACAACATGTCTTCCCCACTGGGGGATGGTTTCTCTCTCTCTCTCTTGTCTCTGGTGAGAACACACACTCTATAGCAAAACTAGAAAATAAATAAATACATAAAAAAGAGGCTCTTTAAAATAGTTATTTTTCCTCATTCATAATAGTGTTTGTACATGTGCACATGAGAGAGAAGAGAGAGAAGAGAGCACTCCTGACAAGATTTGGTCAGGCCACAATCCCCTTCCTCCCCAAATCCCCTTCCTCCCGTCTTCTAGCCCACTGGATATTGGGCACTGACATGTGTGCCTGGTATGTTTCAGACTGACCAGTCTGGGGATTTGAACCACGATCACCATGTGGGATCTGGCTTCTCTTGAGCAATGGATTACCACTGTGCTATGGAGCCAGCCCTGGATGAGCATATTTCAATATGCAAATACATGCTGCTAATTATAAATGAACATTTCTTCCCTAAACTGAACTGAATGGGACACTAGTTTAGACACATTTTACAAGGAGTAGTTTGAGGCAGTTGGGATATTGAAAGTGGCAAGGTATATATGCATTTAAAACCTCATCTATAACTCCAGAGAATGAGCAGGGAATTGAGTTTTAATACATATCAGTCTTTTGATAGAATTTTGATTACTAGGATGGGCTGGTAGAACTTTCCATTTTTCTTCTTTTGGAATGATCCTGAAGTTTTAAGTTTGGTAAAAAGGATGATCACTCCTTATCCTGGGAAAACCCAAGAAATGTCACTTAAAAAAAAAAAAAGCCAGCAAGTGTGTTTGCTCTCACCTGAGAGACAGAGAAATAGAGAGAGGGAGAGGAGAAAGCCTCTCTCCCCATGGGGGAATGGTCATGCCACAATCCCTTCTCCTTCATTTCTTTCTCTTTCTGGGATTTTTGGTACACACACACAGGCACCAGGCATGCTTTCTCAAGCCACAGGGTCCAGGAGCTAGCTGTGCAGTCAGCCATGTGGTATTTCCCTTAACCACCAAGCCACGGGCTGGCCCATAATGTCACTTTCCTAATAGTGAACAAAATGCAATTTTGGATTTTCATTAAGTCAAACTTATTATCCTTCCACTGTGTTTAAATGAGGATTTAGGTACATTATTAACTTTCAGCATCAGGGACAGACATGACTAAACCTAGCTACCCTTAACCTTTCCTGTATCCATCATGTCTAAATTGGTTTTAGAGAAATTTTAGAACTAAGGAGGTTCTTTATAATCCAGGGGTTGACCATTTTTTCTAAGGCAGGCCAATTAAAATAGTAATAAATTTAAGTTGGTGAACCCCTAATCCAATATGATGATATTTCAAATTGTGTTCAGTACTGCCATTCCTCTGTAATGTGTTTGTATGAGGAGGGATTCATTCGAAGGGAACTGTTAGAAATGACTATAATGTACTTTAGGAGTAGTTGTGCTAAAAAGTTACAGGAATGATAGAAAATGGAGAAAAGAACATTTTCATGCATTTATGTGCCAAGTTTGACCTTAAGCACTTTCAAGTATTTTAGTCTAGATAATTTGCAAAATCACTCTGTGGGTTATTAAGTATTGTCAAACCCATTTTAAAGAGAGGAAATTGAGGTTTAAGGAGATTCAATATTATGTCCAGGGAGGTATAAATAGAATCCAGGACCATCTGATACAAACCCCATGTTTTTCTTTTCAATCATCCTGCTTTTAAGCAGAAAATCTTCTTGACACCTCTTCTAAAATTTCTCGATTGGAGATCATAATGTGTCAAAAAGATATTGATCAGATAATATAATATGCCATGAACATTATATACAATTTAATGCTATTTCTGTATTTGCTTCTTATTTAATAGTGTTGTAAAGTGACAGTTCTGTGGCCTATTCATTAATCAGTTTTTCGGTATTTGGATTCATTTCTCATGTTGTATTCCTTAGAGCAGTTCTGTGGCCCAACAAAAATATCGTTATGGAACCCAAAGTGTTTGCTGATCTAATCCAACCCACTCCTTTTGCAGATGGCAAAACTTCTGCAGTCCTTGTCTAGATTCTACCAAGAAAAATCCCTCAAAATGTTAAAGTGGAAAACTGTCAAGTGGTTCCAAAATACATAACAGAAAAAGCAACCAAGTAGATTCTGACCTTATACGTGTTGAAATCTTTCCATTTTT
>NW_006159659.1:3913883-3921216 GCF_000334495.1 Tupaia belangeri chinensis | reverse complement strand
GTAGTCATTGTATTGCTAAGAAAAAGCTTCTTTAATTCTCTTCCTTCACTTTCCTGTGTGAAGTGAACAGACCATTCTAATCACCAGATTCATTGCCTTATGTTTGAAGATAGGGGACATAAGAAAGCAGGGTGTTTCCTGGTACAACTCTTAGCTTCAGGGCAGTCTTTCTTTGATGTTTATATATTTAATCCTTTTAAAAATTGTACTCCAGAGCATAACCTGAGAACAAAGCACTTGATCCATTCTGTTATTAGAACTGTGTACTTCTTGCTTTGACTTATAAAAATGACAGAGCTATAAGGCATTCTGTTCCCCATGGCTGATCACCTCCTTCTAGTGAATGGCATTATGTTGGTGAATTAATTAATAATAAAGGATAATTTACATATTCACAAATATTAGAATTGTAGAAAGGTTAAATCACGAGGTAGTTCCTCAGAGAGACTAAGTGGGAGAAGAAAAAAAAAATCAAAGGTCTCCTTTTCAGACAAAGCACAAGACTTGGCATTCTAAGGCTGCTTTGCTTCCACCTTCAGGCATCTTCTGAATATTGTAAAGGAGATTATTCTAGACATGGAAAAGTCTGTTCTGCCCTAGGTTGAAAGGCTTAGCCTCGAGTGAATGCTATTACCTCCTGTAGTGTGCCAACCAACAGGAACTAATATAGTTTGGGTATTGGCTTAGCCATCAGCAGATATGGTTCTCAGTCTAGCTTTGTTACATTACTGTATTTAAGATTTCTGTCCATAAATGAGAACAATAAAGATAATGGTGATATTTCCTTGCTAAAGAGGGTTTCAGATACAAAACTTGATGACTGTAAAGTACTTTCTAACAACCATATACATTATTGGGCTTGTTAGGTCCAGGACACTTTGATAAATGCAGAGCATGAAGAGATGTAAAGACCCTGCCTTCAAGTTGTCCACAGTCCAGTGGAACGAAGTCAACAGGTGAAACCAAATTGTGTAATGTGGGGCCAGCCCCATAGCATAATGGATAAGGGAGCCAAATCCCACGTGGTTGACCCAAGGTTCCACTCTTGGCTCTGGTAGCTTGAAGGACACATGAGGCATATGCACATGTGTTTCCAAGATTGAGGCAGGATGGGAAAATAGAGAAGGGATTGCAGCATGACCATGCCTCATTGGGGGATATTTTCTCCCTTTCTTTGTCTCTCTGTGTCTCTCTCTGGCAAGCACACACACCCTCTGGCAATTAAAAAACAAAAATCCAAATTGTGTACTGTGGCAAGGACATTGGTGTGCTATGAGACCTGTGAGAAGGTTCTAACCCAGTGTGAAAAGTGAAAGTGTAGTTTGGAAAAGCTTTAAATAGGATGTACACAAATGTTATCTGGTGTTCCATCCTTATCTTCTTGACGCATCCTGGAAGTTCACTTTAGGTAGTTCTCATATATGTTGGTGGCTTCCTGTCTCTCTCTGCCTGAGATATTCTTTGGCCATGGACTACACTGGAAGTGTAAGAGAGCTAACACCACTAAGAGTGACCCTCAATTAATGAGAGATAGGAAAATAGGTACCTACTAAGCCTTCTTTGCCTCTCTGTGGTAAACTCAGTGTTTCCACAGGCTCTCAAAGTAAGTCCCAACAGAGTAAACCCTAGCTGTGCATTGTAGTAACATGCTCATGATCACTAATGCACACTTTAATGCTGTCTCTTTCTTTTCTGTCTCCCTTCTCCACTATTTCACTCTCCTTTCTTGGAATCTCCTCTAAGATAAACAACTTGCATCCACATATTAACTTCAGGGTTTGTCTTTCTGGGAATCTCCTCTCAGATAAATGACTTGCATCTGCATATTTGCTTCAGGATTTGTCTTTGGAGGAGTCCAACCCTAAACAGGAAATGACATCAAAATAGTCTCAAAGGTTAGCAGTTAGTCAAGCCTAGTGAACTTAATGGTATATAAATTATACCTCAGTTAAGCCATTTCTTAAAAAAAGAGTTAGCCCACAATGGAAGAAAGGAATATTCCAGACAGAAGGAATGATATCTGAAATAGTAAGGATGGAATGGAGGACTTAGCTTGTTTTGAGAACTACAAATTGTTTAGAATGGTAGGCAGTGGTTTGGAAAAGTAGACTGAAACTGGGTTAAAAAGAAACTTATGAGCTTAGATTAAAAAGCTGAGTATTTATTCTGAAAGTGATGGGGAGCCATTTCAAGGCTTAAACAGGAGAGTTTATGGCTGGGTTTATGTTTTACAAATACAGTGCCACATAGAAGGTGGATAAGGGAAGGATAAGACTAGAGGTAAAGAGACCAGTTAGGAGGTCATGAAAATATTGAGCTGACAGAAAAAGCCATGACATATTTTTCTGTTTTTCTATGCAAACATGTGTAATGACTTTTCTGACAATGCAATGATTATGACAAGGCAGGATTACCTGAAGTGAGGTAGAAGCCAGTGGGAGAGAAAGAGAAGGATTGATGTGTTTTTAGAGGGATACAATTAGCAGGACTTACATGATTGCAAAATGCAACCAAGATACTGCCTTGTGATTTCCGAAGACATCCTATCATTACAGACAGTCATGCCAAACCATATCCAACTCCAGAGGTATTAGTTACTGTTTTTTTTAACCTAATTCCATTGGAGAATAGAGCTTCTTGTCAGGAGGAGAAAGGGAGAAAGGTGGATGGCGTTAAGCTCTAAACTATGCTATTATGGGGGTTGAATGTAATAGTTTGGACATAAGAGCTCGACAAGGGGCCAGTAGTCTGGAGGAGTCCACAAGAGACTGCAATCCATTAGGTCAAATCTGTGATGTAGAGACTCATGTGGCTTAATAAATATCCCTTCTCTCAAGGAAATAGAGTTAGATTCTAGGTCCAATTGTTTAAATTAGATTTCATTGGAAAAAGAAAGGAGGTAAATGAAGAAGAGCAGAAGGAGGAAGAAAAGGAGAAATGGAAGAAGAGAGGAAATATGCTGATTTCATGGGTGCAATTCTGGAAAACCTCTAAGGAAGAGGAAAAAGAGAAAGGGAATGAGAGAGGAAATATATGGATTTCATGGATGAAAACCTCTTTTCTTTAGTTCTTCTCAATTCTCTTCACTTTCATAATGTAGACCTGGGGGGTTTTCCTCTTCCTCCTCCTCCTCCTCTCCCTCCTGCCTTTCCTCTTCCTCCTTCTTCCTCTCCTCTTCTTTTAAAGTAGGGCATATGCACTCACCAGAGAGATACATCAGGGGGAGTGAGAAATCACTCCTCTACCCCCAGAGGGTATAGCCACATTGCAATCCCTTCTCCTCCATTCTCCTTTCAGGATTTTGGGCACTCATGCATGTGCCCAGTGTATTTTCCAAGCTGCAGGTCTGGGACTGGAACCACTAGTCAGCCATGTGAGATCCAGCCCCATTTTAACCACCATGCCATTGGCTGGCCCAAATTGTTCCTTCTGACTACCTGCTAGAACTCACTCCTGAAAGTGACTACAGCTCATATCCTTTATATATCAGGCTTCTGGTTCCTGATGGCAGTTTATACTTCTATAAGATAACACATCCGTGCACAGTTGCTTTAATTTACACAGTTAGTAATCATATTGAAGAAAATAAGACGGCTATTTTACAATTTTAGACACTTTTTCATTTGCCTTGTATGTGGGGGCACTATAGACCATTCTAATGAAGCAGTTTTAGTACTATTATGAATAACGTATCTATGAACATTTCTGTAAAAGTTTTTGTGCACACGTAAATTTTCATTTCTCTTGAGTATATTCCTAGAAGTGGAATTGCTGGGTCATGTGGTAACTCCATTCTTAACATTTTGAGGAACTGCCAAGCTGTTTTCTAAAGTGCCTGAAACATTCCCACCAGGAAGGTTTTTGTTTGTTTGTTTTAAATCACTGTATATGCTAGTTTCTTTTCTCTATTTATTACTAAATTATTAGTTTCACAAAACCTTTGCAATCTCATTCTTGATTTGTCTTTTTAATTCTTCTTGATGAAAAAATTATTATTTTTTTATTATTTATTCATTTATTATATACATTCAGTGACATTGTTTAGCTTATGAAGTGAACATTTCAATACGTGAACATTTCTCCCCAGTCCAGTTGATCAAAATATCTTCAACAGATAACACCACACCTCCCCATCCCATCAATGTTCTTCCTCTGTATCCCTCCTCCAAATGTCCTTCCCTAGGCCCCACTCCTCCACACACACCACATCTGGCATTCACACCCATCTCTTGTGTTTGTATATCTTTTAGTCAATCAGTACTTGAAAATCTCCATAATATCCTAACAAGAATCAGAGATTGCGTAGAAAATGTTTTGGATTGGACCAATCCAAACTTACTTAGATACAAGTGAGAGGCTCTTTGTTTAGGGATCCTGACTTTGATAATGTGTGGTCTACATCATGTAGCACCCCAGAAATTCCACAGAATCTCTAATTTGGGAGGATTCTTTTAGGCCATGGACCAGCAAAAATGGAGGAGGTAGATGAGAAATAATGTGTTCACAATTCTTTATCTACTTCTTTGCTTCCCTATTTATTATCAGTCCACTAGGAGTACTGCTTAGTTTGCCTCACTGAAGCGATAACACTTTGGTATCTTTAAAGCAGTTAGTATTGCCTAAGCTATGGTAATGAACTCCCCTACAGGACAATAAAGGTGAAATAAAGTGGTGACAAAATCCCACAGGAGAGACTGTTCACTAATAGTATTAACTGATACTTTTATGTGAAACATTCCTTCCACTATAATAATATTTCATGATTAATAGCTCTCAAGAGTTTAAAGAAGAGTTTTTTTTTTTTTTTTTGTTTCTGCCTTGATTTCCAGGTATTTATAAAGGAATCTAGGCAAACTTTGTATTGTCAAAAACCACTGGTCAATTCAGTCAACTGGTAATAGAACAGCAATCAACCACATTATTTGACATAATGCAGACAAAACAGTTAATTGTTTGACTGAAATACTCACAGGAAAATTAGTTTATTTTGACATCATATGGGCACAGTCCAAGTCAATATTTAAAAAGTAATTTAAAATCATTAATTGGAAACATATTTGTTGATTATCTCAAATATACTGGAGTACTTCTCTTTTAACAGATGGCTTTGTATCAATCCCATCTTAGAAGTTGTAAACACAGATTTTCCTAACCGTAGAATGGAAGTTCATGCATAAGAAGGGACCAGAGACAGAAGGCAACTCTTTTTTTTTAAAGAGTTATTTAACTTTATTTATCATTGTTATTATTTTATAATTTGCTACAAGGCACACGTGCATGTGTATGCAAGAGAGAGAAAGTGAGAAAGTAAGATGCCAAGTCTGATACTCAGATCTCAGTTGGCCGCATGGGGAGTCTAGCATCTTAACCTCCACACCACTTGCTGACCCCAAAAGCAACCCTTTTAAAGATATATTTTGGTCCAGCCCCATGGCCTAGTGGTGAAGGGAGTCAGATTCCACATGGCTTACCCACATCCTTGCCTGGCAGCTTGAAAAACACACCAGATACATGCTGGGTATAAATGCATGTATGCCAAAAATCCTGATAGGGTGGAGAAACAAAGAAGAAGGGATTGTGGTGTGACCATGCCCCACTGTGGGGCGGGGGAGGACTTTCTTTCCCTTTTTCTCTGGTGCAAATACTTACCCTATTAAAAAAAGATTTATTGTGCATATTTGAGGTTTACAATGTAATATTATGAGAAGGCAATATAAAGAAGATAACTCTGAAATCCAAGGCAGTGGTAATTCTTTAGTGGTATTAAGATAACCCGTGGAAGAGATAGCAAATGGAAATTCAAACATTGGAGGTCTTGGTTTTTAATCTGGTTTATTAGTTTTCCAGGACTGTCATAACAAAACACCATAAATGGAGTGGCTTAAACAACAGAAATTATTGTCTCAGTTCTGGAGGCTAGAACTCTGAGATCAAGGTATGATCAGGGTTGGTTCCTTTTGAGGGCTGTGAGGGAGAATTTATCCCATGTTTCTCGCCTAGCTTCTGGGGGTCTGCTGGTAATATTTTGGCTTTCCTTGGTTTGCAGATGTATCATCCCAATCTATGCCTTGATGCTCACATGATACACATCCCTGCCTGGCAGCTTGAAATACAAGCTATATGTCTATGTCCAAATTCCTCCCCCCCCTTTTTTTGAGAGGTTTTCACTATAGGGCATGTGCGCTCACCAGACAGACAGAGAGAGACATAGAGACAGAAAGCGAGAAATCATCCCCCGGGGGGATAGTTACGCCACAATCCCTCCTCCTCCATTCTCCTCTTGGGATCTTGGGCACGCACGCACACGCGCCCGGCGTGAGTTTTTTAAGCCACCGGGTCTGGGACGCGAACTGTGGTTGACTACGTGGGAGTCCAGCGACATAGCCATTACGCTAACTGCTAGTTCCCCAAATTTCCCCTTTTTATAAGGACATCAGTCATATTGTATTAGGAGCACACCCTATTCCAGTATGAGCTCACCTTAAATGATTACATCTGAGGCCCAGCCCACAGCCTGGTGCTTAAGGCAGCTAGATTCCCCATGAGTGACTATGTGGTTTGAGTTCTGGACCCGGCAGCTTGAAAAACACACTGGTGCATGTGCGTGCCCAAAATCCTGACAAGAAGGAGAGATAGAGGAGAAGGGATTGTGGCATGGCCATTCCTCTTGAGGAGTGCTTTCTCACTTTCTCTTTCTCTCACTAGTGAGCACATGTGCCCTTTGGCAAATGTAAAAAGAATGACATCTGTAACAACCCTATTTCCAGATAAGGTCACACTCTAAGTTACCAGGGGTTAGGACTCCAACATGTGGACTTTGGCATGACACAGTTCAACCCATGACATCTCACAGAGAAAACTACCACTTCTATGGAGGCCCAACAGTCTCTCTGATCTCTGGCAAAGTCACTTTTGATTGTATATTTTAGGGTGAATATAAGGGCAAAGTAGAAAGACTGATCCAACTTTTCATAGATCTACGGTCAGCCAGATGCTAGGTTCACATAATCCTGTTTTTTCTTACCAATGCCCTTCTCATACCTCTTTTCCACATTTCAGAGGACTGGGATTTAAAGTTTCTTTAAGATTGCAGTCCAAGAGAAACTTGCACTTTGAAATATCAGTTTTTGGGAACCAGCAGTTAGTGTAATGGCTATGTTGCTGGATTCCCACGTAGTCAACTGCGGTTTGCGTCCCGGACCCGGTGGCTTAAAACTCATGCCAGGCACGTGTGCGTGCGTGCCCAAGATCCTGAGAGGAGAATGGAGGAGAAGGGATTGCGGCGTGACCATCCCCCCTGGGGGGTGATTTCTCGCTTTCTGTCTCTATGTCT
>NW_006159659.1:3891060-3913815 GCF_000334495.1 Tupaia belangeri chinensis | reverse complement strand
TGGCAAGCGCACGCGCCCTATAGCGAAAAAAAAAAAAACCTCTCAAAAAAAAAAAAAAAAAGAAATATTAGTTTTTGAGGGTACTTTAGGTCTCCTCTAGGCTGGAAGATTATAATGTGACAATATTCATACTTTGGGTGTTTGATATATTTCTAGTCTAGCTTGAAGTTTTGTGTCAGAGGACCCATAGGTATTTTCTTTTTCTTTTCTTTTTATTACTTTTTATAAAATTGCTCTCTCAATAGAGGTATTCTCTCCCATGCCCAATAATTTATATCTTCTTAACCTAGCAAATGCCCTTTCAGTGTCTTCTGTTCTTCATTTGAAAACATATGCTCTAGTTTCCCAGCTTCCCTTCCACATCCCCTTCCCCAGCCCCTATTGTGGCCAACTCTACCCCAGCTTCACTCCTCTGTGACTTTCTATTTCTATTTGGGATGATCACTTAGCTATTATTTCCCACCTAAAAGGATGACTGAAAGCATCCTTGTAAATGTCTTAAGCACCTAGGTTAGAACCATCATGTCTGGGTAGTCAGGCCTTGCTGTAAGTGATCAATTATGCTTTGCAATTCTATCTTTTTCTTGAGAACATCACTAGCAATGTCCTGGTAGACTGTAGAGATTCTGTGAGCAATATTACAGGATATTTGTATCAGTAATTGGCTTTAAAAGAGACCTGTGATAAAACCTTCTCATCTTGCTCTGCTTCATTTGATAGATTCTTCCAGAAGTGGCCCATTTTAATTGTTGATAATTTTTGTTGTAAAGCTTTTAGTAAGAAAACAATAGAGGCTGCATCTGAATGATGTAGGAACAATTAGAGGGTTGAATTAAACCACTGAGCAATTTGGTGGGGAAAAATCATCAGACCTAGTTTGAAATCTAACACTCGTTGGCTGTATTGTTCATGTTTATACACATGTATGCATGTACAAACAAAATCATATCCTTAGTTGTCTAGTGGAGGCTATTGAAATAAAATATGGTTTTCTCTCTATATAAATCACTGACCAAATATTTATTATAAGCCTCTTGTGTGCATCACTTTCAGGATGTAAGGAAGCAAAAGCCCAAGTTCTTATTCTCAAGGCATTTGATATTTTGTAAGAAAGATAAGATTCTTCATTCATTCAATAGACATTCATTAAGCAACTAATATGTGCCAGGCCCAATTTGAAAACTGATATATGTCATAAATAAGCCATTGTGACAAAAAGTAGCACAAGTGTGGTGAAGACTTTACTGGAGAGAAGCACAGGGCATCGTAAGAGTTGGTATTTGAGGTGTCTACCTCAGACTGTGAGGGTCAGGTAGACTTCCTGGAGGTGTAAGACAACTAAAACCAATTAATAAAAGTGCCATAAGTGTTTAGTACACTAATGAAGTGATCTAGGTGTGAATGGCATTCAAAGGTGGAGGAAGTTACTTCATGTTGAGATGATGATTGGGGACTTCATAGAGGATGGGGCTTGAGATAAGCTGTAAAAATTGATGTCAAAAACTGCACCTGGCTACTCTATACCTGTGCATGTGGGAACTCTCTGTAGGGATCTGGGGAGAAATACAAGCCTGGGATCTAGTGTGGTCAGATTTAGATTTAATTAACCAGAAGAGAAGGGCTGGGCATTGAACATCGACCCAGTTAGTACTGTTATTCCAAAGGGTGCCTCCCAGGTCTTTAGTATATTTTTAAGTTAAGGGGTTTGCTGGGGGGGAGTGGGCCCTACAGAAGATGGGTGTGGGAACAGTGTGGTTACTTTGAATAGATGGGTTTTGGAAAGAAAGGGCTATACTGGTGCATGTGGTAGGAATGCTTTTGTCTGCAAGTAATAAAACTTAACTATAAGTGGCTTTAACAAAAATGGATTATTTTCCTGCATAACTAAAATTCTGGAGGTAGCCACTGTGGTAATGGTTAAGTGACTCAACAATGTTAAGGCTAGCATCTCTACCATTCTCTTGGCCTTCTCAATATGTTTGTTGCCTCATGGCCAAAATATGAAAGTCACAATTCTAGATATAATTTCCACATTTAAGACATGAAGAAGGCAGTCTACTCCTTTAAGAAAGAAAGTGCAATAGTACTTTCTCCACAATCACCCTATTAGATTTCCTTTTATGTACTGATGGTCATATTTATAACACATGACCATTCCTAAAATCAAGAGGTTGTGAAAGAGATTAGTTTCTTTAGCCTCTCAGAAAAGAGCGAAGGAAATTGGCGGTGAATATTCTGAGGACCTAGAGGAACTAGTGTGTGTGTGTGCATGTGTAGGGCTGTGAGGGTTACCTGTGGCCTGCATCAAGATCCAGAGCCAGGTGCTGTACCAGTGGGGGCCTCAAGAGGGAACCAAAGAGAAGGCCACACAGCTGGGCCCCACATAATGCTCATTTCATGATTCTTTGTGGGTAGCTCTTCACCATCATTCTTTTTTTACTCTCTCACCTGGATCCATATGCTCTCTCTGCCCCTCAAATGTTGGCTTTTGCTTGGATTCTGCCATTGGCTTCTTTTCTTCTCTCCTTGCCCACACCTGGAGAGAATTCAGGAAGCTGACATTGGCAGGGCCCGAGACTCCTGCCAGACCTAGCAGCTGTGCCAACTATGAGCTCGCTCTGGGTAGGGTTTGGAGTTGCCAAGTCTCACATCCCAGTCAGACAGAGAGGAGGAAAATAACAGGGGCTTGAATGCCCAGTGATCAGTGCCAGGCCAGTCAGTGTGAAGCCAGACTAGAGTCACCCTGGGATAAGAAATCTGTTCTCTGAAGACAAGCTTGATTCTTGGCCTTCTGTATTTTCTACATGGTTTCTGGCTTTCCCTTTAGTGTCTTGGTAAATTGGTATTCCAGAAACCCCCTCTTTTTCATCTCAGAACTAAAAGAGAGAAGGAAATTGGCCACACCACACCAAAGAGACCCTTTTTCTTACTTCACAGACAAGGACTGGGAAAAGCCAACCTGTCCTAGCATGAGATTCTGGTAAGAATATGGTAATTAGTGAGGTAAATACTCAGGAGGCGGTAGCCAATAACAAGTGTGATTTCTACTGTCTTTTCACAAGGACTTTCATTTAAAAGTGATTCTGAGCTACCATTGCTCATGAAATTGGGGAATCAGAATTTCTGGTGATGTTTACATGTGAGGGTTTAACACAAAGCAGTACATTGCCCCCTGAGTGGTTTTTAGTCACAGTATTTATTTTGCAATCTAGGAAGCATTAAAGGTGGGCATGGATGTTTATTAAAGGGTCGCATGACCCACAAGCGTGAGAAACACTGCTAGAGACAGTGACACAGGCTAGAGTAAGGCATCATGTGGAGACAGGTAATACAAACCTTATCTGGGTTGCAAAGTTGTTGCTTCTGTGATGTATCACTGTGATGACTTGGCTACTTTAATGCATGTCTTAAGGCACTAGGAAAGGATTCTTAATCTTTCTGGCACCATGGACAGCTGGCAAAGCCTATGATCTCCTTCTCAGAAAATATTTGCAAATGCATACAATAAGACACATAGGATAACAAAAGAAATTAATTCTGTTGAAATACAGCTATCAACATATATCTAACAAAAAGCAGGTTTGCGATAGAGTGATATGGGTGCTTCTTTATTAGCATGTTAAATAACAAGATCTAGTGACAGGTCTAATAACTGCTATAATTTTGAAGTAATGATGAGTGTTATCAGGATTTTAAGATATCTGCAACAACGAAAATGTGACATAAAAATAACTGAGTTTTATTGGTGAGAGTCACAGGCACTGCTAGTACTGCTGCAGTTTGATGCCTATGTTGTGTTAAAGGAAATGCCAAATTTCAGTTGGAGAAATAAAGGAAAAATTTCTCATGCAAGTTACAACCCCTCTGAATTCTACCATATACCTTATGGGGGGTGAACAGGTTAGAATTCTTGGCTACAAAGAAGAAAAGAGGGGACTACATAGTGGCAGGTTAATGTTGCAATTAGTAAGGGCAGACAGAAGACCACATGCTAACTCTGGAGCAACTCTGTCATTTGTCTCAGGTGATATCCATCCTTCCATGAAGGATCTGGAGTAGAAGCTGCCCTCTATTTTCTGGGTCTGTTTGGACTCTTAGATAATGCCAAGTTCAGGAAATGGTGTCATTCGTTTTTTATTGGCAGTGGACTTGGTTATCTTGGAAGAGATTAATAGACTCTAAACCTCTGAGGGTTTCTCATGACGATTTGCTCCAAGACTTTCTGCCCTGACTGGATCTGATGAGTGTTCACACTGTGTCAGCCAGTGTAATGTTTATTTGCCTCCTTCCTGAATGTGCTAAATGCAAATGAAAAGCAACATCAAATATAAAGGAATAGGTGTGAGAAAAAGGTTTGGCTTTGGGTTTTCCCTCTTTCTGGATATGGGACTGGAAGACTAATTACTAGCCCACATTGAGCCCTCAGTCAGAAGGTCACTTCAAGACTCATGCTAATCATTATTCTCATTTTACAAACAGAGAAATGAGAGCTAGCAATGAGTTCAAGGCTGAAAAGCATGTCAGACAGAGTGAGATGAATAGCATTTCCACTTAAAGTATTCTAAACTTGACCATTGATGAAATAATACTTTTTAAAAAGCATGCTGACTAGTACACAAATAATTATTGAATGCTTGGAACATGACCAGCAAGGTAGAGATGGAGTTCTCTCTTAGTTATGATGGTCAGGCAAGGGCTCTCTGGGAGGTGAAATTGGAGTTGAGAGCTAGATGAGAAACAGGCTGCCATGCAAAAATCTGTACAAAAGCACGCCAATATAAGGAATGGATGTAGGAAGGCCTCGAGGTGGTGGCAAACTGTGAGGGATAGGGATAAGGCTAGCATGCAGAAAAGGGAGCTTGGCAGAAGATGGAGCTGAAGAACACGTTGGACCCAGAGCTCAGAGGGCTTGAAGGCCATGATGAGGAGTGAGGATTTAGATTTGGATGAAATGGAAGGTCTCATGGCATGTTGGTTAAGGTGGCTAGATCCCACATGGTTGATCGTGAAGTCTGAGTTCTGGACCTGGAAGCTTGAGAAACATGCCAGGTGCATGTGCATGCATACCCAAAGTCCCCAAAGGAGGGAGAAATGGAGGAAAATGGACTGTGGTGTGACCATTCCCCTGGGGGGAGTACTTTCTCACTTTCTCTCTCTCTGTCTCTCCAGTGAGGACACATGTTCTCTGGCAAGATTTAAAAAAAAAAAAAGAAGAAATGGGAAGTACCTTCAGTTTCAAGAGATTGCTTGGTCAGCTCAATCTGACTTCTGTTTTTTTTTTTTTTTTTTTTTTTTTTTGGTACTCTTGGCGTTTTTTTTTTTTTTTTTTTTTTTTTTTGTTGTAACTCTGGCTGCTGTGGGAGAATGGACTACATATGGGCAAGAATGCAGAGGAAGTGGAGGCATTGTCCCAGTGGGGAGCTGTGGTGACTTGAACTAGGGAGGTGTGTATTTGTCAGCTCAGCTTGCTATAACAAAATACCATATGGGATAGCTAAAATGACAAGACATTTATTTCTTACACTTCTAGAGGCTGGAAAGTCCAAGATCAAGGTGTTGGCAGATTAAGTTCTTAGTTTGCAGATGACCACCTTCTCTGTGTCTCCTCATCTGCTGGAAAGTGAGCCCTGGGGTCTCTTACTCTTTGTTTTTTTTCCCTCTTATTCTTTTTATAAGGACGCTAATCCCATCATGGGGCCCCACTCTGATGGCCTCACCAAATCTGATCATCTCCAAAAACCTCCACCTCCTAATACCGTCACATTTTGAGGTTAGGACTTCAACATATGGATTTTCAAGCCATACAATGAGGGTTGTAACTGTGCACATAGTAAGAAGTGGCCAGATTCTGGGGAAAATTTAGACATATAGGACTTACTGATAAATTAGACATGGTGTATGAGAGAAAGAGAGGTATCAAGGATGATTCCTCAGTAGTGTAGGGAGAAGTTTCTGAGAAAAGGAATGCCACTTAGAGACCAACAGTGTCTGATATCACTGTCCACAGGCAAAACAATGAGTTATGTAAAGTTCATCTTGTGTCTTCTGATATTCCTCTCACTCCCCACAACCATTCTTAATCTCACCGCCTTCTCAGTCTCTGATTTCCTTTTTAGTTTCTCAAGAGCTGAAATCATATATTTTCTTTGTAGAAAACAGTTTGAGAGTAGGAGATAAAGGGTAGGGTTTGGAACATAAAAGGAGTAGTGCTTCAATCCTAATTCTTCCATTTACTTGTGTGATCTGGGCAACTTGCTTTTCTGAATAGCAATTGTTTTTCTCTATGAAATGGGATGAAAAAAGTTATGGAGCTTTATTGGATACCAAATAGTACAATGAATGAAAAGTGCCTAGCCTACACTAGGTTCTCAGTTATCCTTATTGCAATTCGATTTACCTCTCTTGCATCTCGCTTGAGACCTAGCATGATGACAGACTGGCTAGATGTTCACTAATAAACTAAATCATTTAAAGTATTGTCCTGGTTCTCAAAGATGGCCACACATAAGAACAACTGGGAAGTTTTAAGTACTCAGACTTACACTCTACCTCCTAGGGTTTCTGATTTAATTGGTTTGGGAGTGGGTGTCTAGCAATCGGTTTTTTAAAAGCTCTCTACTTATTTTTAATGAGAAACTAAGTTTGAGAACCCCTGTTAAATTAGTGGACAGTTTTAATTTAATTAATGACTATTCAGTAGAAAGTAGTATTTCTAGAAAAAATGTTGTGAGTTGTAAAGTTTTATCCCAAGCAGGAGTATTCATTTGAGGAAGTGAGGACTTTTCTAAAGTATCCCTAAATCACTAATATTTACTGCACTTCCTGTCTTTGTCTCTCTTCTGTTTTTGGCCTTATTTCTGTTCTTAGCACATGTCCCCTGATTCCACACATGTTAATTCTTCTGGCCTTCCCCGTTTACATCTCATTTGTACTGAGAATGTCTGACTCCTGATATTAGATTCCCTTGATACCCCCTTTTGTAGGTATTTACCCATTTTGTAGGTATGTTCTTGTTTAATACCTGTCTCGACACTCTATTGTAAGCTCCACAAAGGCAGGGATGTGTATGGTTTGTTTGCTATGGAATCCTCAGGGCCTAGCATGATATTTGTTGAATAAGCACTAAAGAAGACACTTTTCCCCTCAGTGTTAGTCTGAATCAGGAGTGGTCCATTGTTGAGGATAGATTCTAACGTCAGCCTCCCAAAGGACTCTGAATGATTATTCATTTCCAAGCTGGGTTCTTGGTGCTGAATCCATTTGAGTGGTTGCTGTCTGCCACCTCATGGTCTAAATGTAATTTACTGTTGTCTGACCTTGGTCACAAACACATGGTGATTTTAATCATGTTAAACTCCAAACAGAAAGACTTGGAATCTTGGGTTGTTATTTCTAAGAGACTCCACTTCTTCCGTGTAAATTCCTAGCTATAAAATGATACATAGGTTAAGGAGCAGGAACATTTGTCCAGGCAGTGTTACCACTGTCTGTGTTGGTGAGAGGGTGGGGATTTGACTCAAGTCCAGTGGCCCAGGCCTCAATTTATTCAAAGTATTTCATTTATCAAAGTGCTTCATTGGCCTGTGGGTCAAAAGTGCACTTTTATCAATAGTAGAATATAATAGGGTTTTTTTTGTGCCTCTCTACCCTTTCTGTGAGGGAATTGGTGTATTTTGAAGACAAAGCTCTAGCATCACTTTTATTTTCCCATTCCCATGTGTGAGAGCTTTCTTATTTCAAGTTTGTAGGGCAGAAAAATCCACATACATCATTCAAAATATTTGCTGAGTGCTTCTGGGATGGGGGCTTTCTTAGGCTGACCTTGAGATGAAATATGGCTGCAAGTAGTTGATTTGGTAGGTGATTCCAGGAAACCCTGAGAGGGGAGGTGGGAAATGAGATAGGGAATGGGAGGAAGCCCATACAGCCACCTGTCCCTCAGTCCTGTTATGGACGGACATCTGGGGCATTATGTACAACATGACTCAGAGTTGTCCTACTTAAGGGGTAAGGAAGCTGGGGTATGCATCTATCCACTCCTCTCCTTCATTGGTTAACAGACACTAGGAGAGAGGTGTTAATTCCTGGCATTTCCAGCCTGTCCCAAGTGCACATAGGACATGCCCACATCTTATCACTCATTACTTTCTTACATATCTATGGTTTTGAAAGAAAGTCTCTGTGTCTCTCTGCTTGGGGACTTTCAGTAGAAATAACTGGCATATTATTCTAGCCAACACTAGTCCCTTACTTGTCCTGATGAAAACTTGGAGGATTTGGGGGCAGATTAAACAAATGTCAAAGATATCACAAAACTATTGACAGGAAAATATGCATCATTACATTTATATACTTTACATTCAATTTTCCCACAATTCACAGGGAAAATCTGAACAGATTTAAACTGACAATTTATCAAAAATAGTTTTTTCTGCCTGTCTGATACTTAAGAGCTGTTGCACTGAGTGCAAGTTGCTCTATAAATTAGGGTTTATGATACCAATCCTACTCAAAAGGCATATAATGAAGAAGAATTGGGAAGAATAGAGGTAAATAATGGAGAAAATACTGATGTTCAGAGCCTTCGATGTGTGAAAGGGATGTGTATGGTGTGTGGCAGAGGCCAGGTGGGGTGGTAAGGCTAGAATTTAAGATGAGCCAGCAGCTAGCCTAAGGAATTGGTAAATAAAATAGAACCATTGTGAAACATTTGTCTTCTGCCCTGTTTCCTTTATATGAGTTCATGTGTTTTTCCTTACTAAAAGGTAAACTAAAGCAGGGGCTGTTAACTCAAAAAATTATTTATCTGGGTAAGGCCTTATCCTGCCACACAAATGTCAACTGGAAGCGTAAGAAAAAAAAAATATTTACTTAAGCTGCCTTGTATTTTGCTTTGGGTTTGACTGAAAACCATTAGCATTTATTCCCTACTCCCCCTGCCGCCTCTAAATCACTGAGCCAAAGATTTGCTTCATTTTCTTGAGACCATATTAGCTCTGGGCATGAGGGGCTCAGTGATGCTCAGAAAGGGGAGCTAAATACTGCAGTCAACATCTGCCTGAGCTTAGTTTTCAAGTGCTCACCTCAATTCATTGCTTTAATAATTTTTTAGAAATGATCTTCTTTTTAAAACTAAAGTTATTTACTTAGGGAATCGCCTTCATACATTTCTTGAAATATTCACTGGTTAATATTTAATCAAAATACAACACAACCGACACACTAGAGAAATAAAGATACCCTACAGATATAACAACATAATTATGGCATTCATGTGTGAAAACCAATATGAAAGAGTTTCCAGCTTTATAAATGACTCTTTTAGCTTCAATTCATTTCTGGGCCATGATCTATGCCAAGGTGGAAGGTGTGCAGTTCTATTTTCTTTTTTTTTCTTTTTTTTTCTAATTTTTTATTATCATCATAATCTTCTTTATATTACATTGGATTACATATAACTTTACAGTGTATTACATTGCTTTTTCAAAAGGGAATGCCATGCATGTCAGTCAGTACAAAGACATTAATCGCCCCACTTCAACATTCGATATCTTTTCTATGTTTTCCCCAATCATTATTATTATAATTTTTCCTAAAGCACGGTTACTGATGGGGTCTTTAAATATCAAGGACTGGGAACTTTTCCCTAAGGCAGGTCTAAAGTTTTGCTTACTTATCTCCTCTGTGGGGTTCACTGTGTCCTCATGCCAGACTATAGGCATGATTATATGTGTGGCCTCTCATTCCTGTAAAGATTGGTTCCTCAGTTGTGACTTCCCTTTACTGGTTGTGGGAGTGGCCTTCGAAAGGAATGGTGAGGAAAGTATGGTTATACCTGGTCTAGCGCCATTATAAATCACCACTGTTAATGCAGGTGCAATAGGTGGATTTACTTGTGGGGTTAATGGATAAAAAGACTCCTTGCAGACTCCCATATATCCTTTCCACTGAAGCTACCTTTAGATGTACATATTAGTTTGCTTTTGTAAGATGTCCAGGAAACCACATTACAGTTAAGGATAAGAAAGAATAATGGTAAGGAGCTGTGATATTATCAGAATCACCTCTACAGCATCCCCAAATAGCATATTGATCCTTCCCAAATCTATCACCAGCAATGGAAAAATCCACTCTTTTATTTCATTGATAATCACTGGATTGGTAAACATATCAGTCAGGATCTAGTTTAGAAAAGAGAAACTGCACTAGTAATTTCAATAAAAGGGATTTAATACAGGAATTGGTCACATAGTCCTTGGAAGGCTAAAAGGCAAAAGAGGAAGCTGAGGGAAAACAGAGTTGGATAATTGTAGAAAGTAGTTACCACACCTGGGCTGGGAGAACAAGAAGAAAGAAGTGGTGTTTTGGAGCCTAGGAGCTTGAAGAAGGGTCCCGTGAAGCTGGTGCCTGGATCTCTGTGGAACAAGTGCTATACTGCCTGGTGCTTGAGACAATGAGGGAAGTGATCTGGTGGATGCTTCTATAGCTCAGTGGCCATGGCCCAGTGAATCAGAGTGCAGAAGCTGGGCCTTCAGTTGCTACCGGCACCTCTGAAGGTATAAGGTGAGGCTGCTATTAGATAGATGCTGACAGAAACTGAGAAAGAAGTAGGAAGTCTCTTTTCCCTCCAGCCACGTGGGAAATCTTCCATGTCGGATCTTCCCACTGGTAGAATCAGATAGGAAATCAACTAGCAAGGGCATCAAAGAATTGTGGCTTGAAGAGTCCTAGCCCTGCAATCAATGGGCAAGTAGAGAACAGTGGGCTTGGAGCTGAGAGACAACAGGTGATCTGCTGTCACCAATGGAAGTGGGTCTTTGTCCTTCACCCTGGCGTCTACTTTCCCATTCCTATTCAACCTGGCTTGTCCCCTGGCTTGGGCCCCTGATGGGGGAAGGATGTAGATGAGATGACATCAGGTACTACTTCACACCACCAGTATTTCCTCCACTCCTGAACTTCTAAAGACTTGTTGAAGCCTTGCATGTTAAATTGAATGGAATAATATAATTTCAATTTGACTTTAAAATGTATCATTAATTTGAACAAGGTATAAGAATATTGAGGCTAGAGAGGGACAAGCAATGAAAGTGAATTCACCAGAAAAGTTAAACTCAAGCAATAGTGAATGCATCTCTCTCATAATCCTTTATAAAACACTTTGCTGTTTACAAGTCAAAACATTCCTATTCTGATTAATTTGAGGGATTAAATAAGGTCTTAAAATCCTCCTGGTTCACTTTTAAATAAACCAGAAAACTGTAAGATTCTCTTTGATCCATGTATGCAAATTGATCTTTGAGACTGATGCAGGTGACAATGGAATTTTCCAACTGCACAGCAATGTATGCTTAACTATACATGGTATTGTTAAAGACACCCGTTTTTCATGGAATTATGAAGGCTTCATAACTTCGGCAAAGTCACTTATTGAAAACAGTACTGAGATTGTGGCACTGATATTCTAAGTAATACCTCTATTCATCACTGATTGGGCTTTATAGAGGTTTTCAATTTGTGATAAATAACTTCTTTTATGTCTGAGGGTATGTGCTTTATTAAAAACATTTTTATTTGTCAGTGAGAACTTTTGATAAAATAAGCTGCCTCAGTGGTTGAAATCACATACTGGGACCAGCAGTTAGTGTAATGGCTATGTCGCTGGACTCCCACGTAGTCGACTGCGGTTCAAGTCCTGGACCTGCTGGCTTAAACTCACGCCAAATGTGTGTGTGCGCATGCCCAAGATCCTGAGAGGAGAACGGAGGAGAAGGGATTGAGGCATGGTAATCCCCCCCAGGGGGTGATTTCTTACTTTCTCTCTGTCTCTCTCTGTCTATCTGGCGAGCGCACGTGCCCTATAGCAAAAACCTTTCCAAAAAAAAGAAAAAAAAAGAAATCACATACCTTCTAGCAATCAGCATACTTTAGGAAATATTTGGGGAAGGAAGGAAAGAAGTAGAAGAGACAAGTTTATAGGGAAAAGGATAACTATTTAGTCTGGTTGGTTGTTCGAAAATTATTTGTAAATTGCTGGAGCAGATAAACTCTCATTAGTGTCTGGAATTCATGGACACTGATTTCCTATCAAGGAGATTAGAACCAAATGACCAGTGGTCACTCCATACTCCACTTTTCCTTGTTAGGTTTATGCACTGCAATCTCTGGGCTTTCTGAAAATTTTATTTCTCTTTTTTTATTCCCTGTCCTGGGCACATATATTTCTTCTTCTTTAGAATCCTCAAAGATTGTCACTTACGTGCTAGGCTGGCAGACATTATACTTTTTTCTTTTTCTTTTAATCATATTTTCTCAGAAAGTAGAAACAGTGATGGCATATGGTTTTGAAATCAGGGTATTCCTCCATCCGCTTCAAATTGTCTCAGCAGCACAGATTTTCTTGTAGATAAATTAGGCACTTCTGAAAACAGGATGAGGTCTTTGAGACCTACAGCTATGCTTAATTATCATACCTTATATTTGCATAATGTTTTAAAGTACATTGTCTCCTATAAAGGCATTTACCTCATTATAATTTAATTGTATTGTTTACAGGTCTGTCTCTCTTAATAGAATGTGAACTTCTGGAGGGCCAGAAATACATATTTCTCATCTAGCAGGCCAAGTGCCTGGCATATAATTAGTGCTTTAATAACTGTTTGTTGAATATGGGATAAATCTTGTACTAGTTTTACTCACAAGGTTATCATGAGGATTAGATGAGTTATTAAATGGAAAAACCCTGATCAGTGAGCCTGGTCCATAGATGGCTCTCAGTAAATGTTTGTTACATTAAATAACAACTCCTGGGATAAAAACAAGATTGTTATCAGGACGCTTGGAAGGGGTGGAGTCCTGGAATGTAGATCTTCAGCTCCTTAAGGTGAGGGTTTTTCCATCCATCTTGTTGATTTTTTTCACACTGAGGTGTAGCCAAAAGAGCAAAAGAGTGGAGATGTGCTAGTCTGTTGGTTCTCTAAATAAACACGATTATTCACTTGAATGACTACGTCATATGAGATCATCTTGATAATGTATGATAATAGAAGAGGAGCAGTATGAATAGAGTTCAAAATAATGGATAATACCTCAAAGCATGTATTCCTCCCAGAAATGCAAGATACGATGTGAGTAGCGGGTTCACTTCCACTGTTAAATTTTGATTACAACTGTAACAGACTGCAGTGGAATTCACATGGGTAGATGTTTAACCATGTCTTTTACTGTAAGCTCCAAAAAGCCAGCTTCTGTCCTGATCCACACTATTTCCTCAGTGCCTGACTCAGTGTCTGGAATATGATAGGTGCTGTCTTAGACTTCATGAGTGGGCCCAATTCTTCCCCCCCTCCTTTATCCACATCTTTTGTCACCTGATTTTGCAATTTGTCCCACTAAAAAGGCAGAATCTAAGTTCCTGCCTCTTAGTTTTAAGTTGATCTATGTGACTTGTTTTGGCCAATGGAATGTTAGCAGGACAAAGATATAAAAGGCAAAACAAAAACTCAGAAGGCATTTGAATAGATGTAAATACCAGATATAGTATGTGTGCAAGAGGAGGGTCTGAAGGACATTTAGAAGGAAAACAGGGAGGCAAAGAATTGGTGTCACAGGGAGGTGTGGTATTGCCTGTTGAGGATGTTTTGTGGTTTTGTCAACTGTGTTGGGGAGAGATGTTCACCTGTTGAAATATCAATTTTATAAGAGAAATAATAATGTGATTGAATGTATAAAAGAAAATGAAATGAAAAATTAATTAATTAATTAAAAAAGAAGGCATTTGTAAATGAAGCTTATCTCATTGTGCTTCTGTCGTTGCCATAAGAGGTACATGATTGGCTCACCTTCTAGCCCCAGGAGAAGGAATAGACAGGAGAGACATGTAGGGCAGAGCTGAACCACCACAGGCAGGCAGGGCCATATTAGTCCATCCTCAGCCATAATAGCAGTTACTCAGCTGAGCCTATCCTAGGTGAGCTGATTCTCAAGATACAGCTCTGTGAGAGTATAATGACTTATTTAAAACTATATAGTTTGAAGTTGTTCTTACTGGCAATAACTAATTGATTCAGATGTTAATGAATATTTGTTGACTGAATGAATACATAAATGGTATTACATAGCCAACTGTCCTTAGGTATATACTTCATTTACTGGAATTCCCCCTCCTGCAAAAAGAAATTATCAGGAAGTGAAACATAGAAGAAAGTGCCTAGGGCTGTGTTAGAAGACCCAGGTTAGAAAAGTGGCTCCGTGAACCTTAAGAGACTTCACTGAGACAAATCTATAAAGTGAAGATAGTTGTACCAAATATATATTCTGGCAATTTTATAGGAAAAGTGTGAGGATGAAAAGAGATGGTAGAGTTTGAGAAAGCTAACTGTCCTTTAGTAACATTATTACCATGTTTTACCATAATTAGACCTCTTCGAAGAACAAGATATTTCACAAAACAATGTTTTTCAGAAAATAGAAGTTTGTGTGTGTAAATGCCATTATATTTATTTTTACTTTCTTGTAGTCTTTCTAAACATAGTTGTTTCACACAATTGTTACATCTTCTTAATGACTCAGGATTATAATTAGGAGTAGCAGTAGTTTTGTCTTTTCATCAGCTCAGCTGTGTAGGTGACCTTTTATGACCTCCACTATTCTTTCTTCTTCTAATGTTGTTTCTCTGTTGTGCTGCCATGTGTCATGTCTTTAGAGGCTATTGAAACATGAAGGACTCAGACAGTCCTTTCCCTAAATGTCTACCTCTCTCACCCCACTGCTCTGGTAGAATCATTCGTCTGCCCACTCTGTTGACCTCTTATTCCTTGTCCCTGATACATTATCTTCAGTTGTCAGTGTGCAGCTATTTCTAACCCACTGATGTTTTTCACAAACATGGCCGTTTGGAGAATACCAGTGATTTCTAATATTTCTAATATTGTTAAGTTCGTGACTTTTTTTGGGTATCCGTGCTGCTGAAAAGTTCTGTAAATGAATTTTGGAGTGTCCCGAGTTACAACTGACTGAGGTAGCTGTAAGATGGACTTCTATATAGGTAAGAGTTTTCTGAACTGCTGGCCTTCCATCTGGAGCTGTGCTTTAGTATAATCTTGAGTCTATACTCAAATTGTTTATCTTGCTTCGCTCCACATTGCTTTCTGTGCTTTGTAGGGGAAACAAAGTCAACTTTGCAGACACCTAGTCTTTGGCTTCTCTTCCTATTTCCTATCCTGCCCTCAAATGGAGAATACCATTTTACATCACACCTTATAAGAAAAAACCTCCTAGACATGTCGATCATGATCTATGGTCCAAGTACGGTTCTTCTTGATTAATTACATCACATGGGGTAGTGGGAAGTGTGCAAATGAGAGACCTAGGCATTGGCTTTACCTCCTGTTGCTATTTTATCTTTCTAGCTGTTGCAATGTAAAACCTCTAGGCTGTAGTTTCCCCATCTATAAGATGAGGAAACTCATTTATAGATCCTACCTGGGGCTGGCAGGTGGCATGGTAGTTAAGGGTGCTGGACTCCTACATGGCTGACTGTAGTTTGAGTCCTGGACCTGGCAGTTTGCTTTCTCGCTTTCCCTCTCTCTTTCTCTCCCTCACTGTGTCCCTCTCTGGTCAAATTAAAAAATAAATAAAGTTAAATAAAATAATTCTTTAAAAAAATTATAGTTCCTACCTTATGTCCTATTTTGGGGTTTAAATAAATTATAATTTTATATTATTATTAATATACTATATATTCATTGCAAAGATTTATAAAATATACAATGGTAGAAATCAAAATTTGAAAGCATAGAATTCCACTTTTGGAGAACTTTTGTTAATGTATAGGTAAACACACAAACACACATATAAGGACTTAAAAAGTATGTGAAAGAAAAAAATTTCAAGTACAAGATTATTTTGGTGTGAATGATTTAAAAACCTATGCATATTTTTTTCTTAATACACATTATATAAAAACTTTTTGAAGATCACTTATATAAGTATGGATTTGGATGTGTTTGCCTAGCCTAATCCATATTACTCTACAAAATGAGTATTTCCCACAGCAATTTTTATTAAAATACCAAATTCTGGGTCTCTTGTATGGTTTTCCATATCTACTTCTGGTGCAAACTATTAACATACTTTTTTTTTTTCAGCTAATAATCTTCCTGAGGGGCTGGACAGGGAGGATTCATAAAGCATATAGAGCAATTAAAAGCCTCTGTTCTTATAGATAATTTGGCTCAATTTGATAATATTTTCTAAGTATGTACTACATGGATTACACATAGCTGTCTCTGTGTTTATTTTAGATAAAACATCAAGAGTAAAAATCCTCTAGGTTTTGCTTTTCACAAGGCTGTATGTCCAAAGGTCAGCAATATTCCTGGATGGTATGGCAGGAATTATCTGTACAGAATACTTTTTTAAAAAATTATTTATAAGGGACTGCTATCATTCCCTTGGAGATACCCCACTGGTTAGGCAGCCAGAAATCAAGTTCAGTGCTCCAAAATGTCAAAGCTTCAGTTGACAAAGAAATCACTTCAGAGTCATGGTGTGAAGTGCAAAGTAGGCTTTTTTCCCCCTGGAATTTTGACTAGAACTCATTTTTGAGAACAAAAGGCGTCAAGTCCCTGTGTTTTCACTTCAGAGAATTTTAGATTCCTAGGAGCAGCCTCCAGGATTTACCTGCCTAGGGGGGCACCATTTCAACAGAAGAGGTAGCAATGCCCCTTTCTCATTTGCCTGCTTCCTCCTCCATCAAGTAAAATATGGCTATGGGATATGAGCCCATATTTGGGGGAACTAGAGATTGGTAAAGTGGCAACCATTCCTTCCTCGTCTCCTCTCTATGGAACAGTCATCTCTTCCTTACTGTAAGATTGAGATTGGCAGGACAGCCATAACATCCCCAACCCATATCAGAGTGAGAGTATCTCCTGTTTGATAATGTGGGGTGATAAGTCTGAAGTGAGAGGCAGAGTGCCAGGTATAATAGGCATTCCCACCCTTTGGCATAAAGGTGTAGGAGTTTCCTATGCCTGAATGGATACCACAGAAGGTGAACAGAGCTGAATTTTCTGGCTTTTATTTCTGAGAGGGCTGCTGGATTGGTAAAGGTGAGATTTGCCAGAGGGCTGCCAGATTGTCCCATTAGCAAGTCACCATAAGGAGGGTACCCATGAGGGGGTGAGAACAAGGCCAACTTCAGCTGGATCTTCCATTCTAGAGCACTATTCAGAGGAGGACTCTCCTGGGGTCCTCTGAAAAATCGGTAAACTTTTTCTCCTCAAAGAGCCAACATTTTAATTCTTGCCTCAGAGAGGGAACCCAGGATAGTCAGAGTTAGACAGGACAACAGCAAGGCTAATAGAAAGGGAAAGGTGACCTCACCAATATCACCTACACTGCATAAGGGAACTGCAATTATAACCAACAAAGCAGAAGGGAGGTACGAAACATTTTTTTTTTATCTTCTCCTTTCCCACCAGCCTTAACTCAGTGGAGTCCAAGCAGAGAAGAAGTCACTGTGAGACTGCCTCATTTTGATCGGCCTCTCATTCCAGGCCTCTGGAGCCACTAGTCAGTCTGGCTTGGAGGAATAATTTAGTTCAAATATAAGATTGGAATTTTAAAACAAGAAAGACTATGTTTTAGACCACCTTAATATTAAATTAAGATTGATTAAATATTAAATTAAATATATGAAATCATATAAAATATGACATAATATATTAAATATAAACAATATAATGAAATATCACAATGATTCACTTTCTGACTTGTAACATTTATTAACATTTAATCAAATAAAAAATGTCTATTATATTAGGTATTGAAGAGTAATATTTGTGGTTTGAGAATGAATAAAAAGATAGATGCAGACCATTTATAGCAGAGACCACTGACTGTTCACCAAATGCTTTTTGCTTTTCTTTTAGGGCATACAACTCGATTACGTTTCCCAGCCTTTTTGCAGCTGAGTGTGGTCATGTGATTAGTTCTCACCAATGAAATGTGAACAGAAGCTGTGTATCACTTCCTCTCTAGAATGCAGACAGCTATAAGGTCCTGAGGACACCAGTAGCACAAGGTGAAAGAATTTGAATCTCTGAACTGCCACATGGGAGGAGAGCTGCCTACTGACCAGGACATGTACTTTGGAATATTACGTGAGCAAGAAATCCGATTCTGTTGTGTTTGAATTGTTATATATTTTGGGGCCTATTTACTCTCCCTGTTCATCCTACCCTAGTTAACATATCATTACAACATATCATTACAATAGTAATTTCACCTTTCCAAATCAGAATTTTGGTTCTTTTCTGATTTGTAAATAACACTTCCTTGTTTTGACTTCCATTTATCTCTCAAGCCTTTCTTTTTGTGGCTGGGAATAAAGTGACCATGGGAGTCTGTGGAGATAATATAATAGAAAAGGGTTATATTTAAGTGAAGTTACTAGACTCAGATTCTGTTGATCAGATTTTGAAAAAGCCAAACTTTTTCTCAGTGGAAAGTTGCAGATATAGGTGGCCCCAAATTTCCATGATTAGAGAAGAGAGACCACTATAGAACCTGGCCCAACCTTGACATGACTGTCTAATCATGGGCCCTGGGTTATGGGGCAAGAACCCCTTCTTATTTTGTCCTTTTATTGTAAAGAAGCTCCCAGAGTGTGGTGTTGCCCTGGCTTCAGGGGAAAGAACCTCATGGAATAAGCTAGTAGAAGAGGAAGACAAATTTTCTCTGTCCAGATAGGAAGTCTCTAGCAATTATGAGATAATTCTAAGGAGCTTGAAAGAAGTTTATCTGTGTTTGAAAAATTCACCCAGGCCTCACTGATAATAAAATGAATGTAAACAAAGTGGATGAGAATATTTAAGTTGGAAAAATGACAATTTTTTTTAAACTATAGAAACTTTAAAATTAAACCAATAAATACCTGTATACATACATACATGTAAAGTGTGTGTGTATCTATCTATCTATCTATATCTATAGTTTGCTTGTCACTGATTGACCTATTATTTAAAAATTTACTCTCTCTATATATATAGGATGAGTATATTAGAATTTTCAAGAAGTCAAGAATTTATGCAGGGGGAACCAGCAGTTAGCGTAATGGCTATGTCGCTGGACTCCCACATAGTCGACCGTGGTTCGCGTCCCAGACCTGGTGGCTTAAAACTCACGCCGGGCACGTGTGCATGCGTGCCCAAGATCCCGAGAGGAGAATGGAGGAGAAGGGATTGCAGCGTGACCATCCCCCCTGGGGGGTGATTTCTCGCTTTCTGTCTCTATGTCTCTCTCTGTCTGTCTGGCGAGCGCATGCGCCCTACAGTGAAAATCTCTCCAAAAAAAAAAAAAAAGGAATTTATGCAGGGAAAATTTGTACTGTGCTAAAATATGTTTTATGAGAAAATTTTGTAAGAGAAAATTACAAAAGAAATTAGAATAACCAATGTCTCTAAGTGAAAGGAAATGTCATAAATAGGGATACCACCAAATCTTTTTCTATTGACTCTCTAGTTCCGATTGGCATTTCCCTTTTCTTTACTGCTCTGTCAGTGATTTATTTGAGGCTGAGGGCAGATGCCTGTATGATTTGTGAGGCCTACCTAATGCCACGGTGATAGGGATCAATGGTTTGCTCTAAGAAGTAGTAAAATGCATCATCTCTATTGAACAAACAATATTTCTAAAAATATTTTGCTAAGCATAGGAGTAAAACTTGAGATTTACTGTCAGGAAAGAAACATTAGAAGGTTAATCCATCTGCATCACGACACAATTGGCATTTCTTTCCGTCAAACTTTATCTGTCATTCTCGTTGAAAGGAAACAGGTGCCTCAAAAAGATGTTCATTTCTAAATAGCCTTCTTTGGAGAAGGAAGAATTCCTCCTTTGCTGTTTCACTTTTGAAGTTGAACAGAAAACTCTACTAAAACCAAATGAGCCCAAACCAATTCTTATGTTTAATTATGTACCAAAGACTAGGTGACTAAAAAAAGTGATTTATGTTTAATTATTTAGTTTTTACTCTTCTATACTTATGAAATGAATATCATGCTCGATGCAAAATATTTGAAAAAGTCAAATATACAAAAATCAGAAAACAACCACACCACCCAAAGGTAACCTTATCTGTAGTAGTTTAATATTTTTCTGCTTTATTTAAAATGTTTGAAGGTCACAGATTTCAAATCAGAAACCTGGAAACTTAATACTACTGGACAAGAGAATGGACATGTTTTAAGTGAGAGATGAGACAAAGAATTTTTAAGAAGAAACTATAGAAACGTGATAAGCATGTATGTGTGTGTGTGTATGTGTGTGTGAATATATATATAGATATTGTCAAAGGGCATATGTACTTGCCAGAGAGACAGAGAGATATACAGAGAGACAGAGACACACAGATAGAAAGCACTTCCCAATAGGGCATGGTAATACGATGATCCTTTTTTCCTTCATTTCTTTAGGATGTGGGGCACACAAGCACATTGACCCTAACATTTTTCAAACCATCTGGGCTGAGATTCAAACCACATTCAGCCATGTGAGATCCAGCTTCCTAAGCACTTAACTTCTGCATCACAGGGCTGGCTCAGTGACTGTAATTTTTAAAATATTTTAAGTTAAATTTTTGTTAGAGATCATTAATTCTTATATTCTTTTGGTAAAGTACATCCATATTCTGTGATGAAAACACATTATAATGCATACTAACTAACGAATTGACTAACCATATATATGCATGTGTGAGTGTGTGTGTGGATTGTGGTAGTCCAGGAGGCTTTAAGAAGTTGAGAAATGACAATTTTACAAATGTCACACATGGAATACAGGAAGAAATGGATCATTTAGAGTATTATCAAGTATTATAACCCTTGATAGTGTATATAAAAATTTTGTGTCAATTTCTATGCATTAGATCTGCAATTATTACTGCTAATTATTATTATTATTACTAAATATATGGAGAATGTGAAGTTCTACAGAAATGTTTCCTGATTCTTTAGGAAGATGTAATTGGCTGAATATACAGTGCTAGCCTGAAATATCTGGGGGTGGTCATATAGAAGAGTGATTCAGTTTGATCCTACAAATCCCAAGGAGGCATTTTTTTAAAAGATAAAAAGTATCTTCCTACTCTGGGCAATTCCTTAATTAACAAAAAACCCTTTAGAAAAATAAATATGAAATTAAATGATAAATATATATTATTGCATCCTCACCAGGAATTCTCTCTTGATTCCAGAATAAGTCTAGCAATTTTACTTAACTTTAGATGTCCCTTGATTAAAGCCTGGTCAGGCCTTTGGGAGCATATTGAGTTGTTTTCCTTTTTGAAAAACATTTTGGTCTCTTCATGTTGAGCATTTTCCCAAAGTCAGCCTGTTAAAATATTTCTTTCATGTTTTAGTTAGAAACATTTCCAGCACTTGAAAAGCAAATACAGTATGTTTTATATCATCTAAGAAGCTGGTAGCTTTTTGCTAGTCTTCTATTGATGTTAAAACTATATGATTTGTAACAGTGCAAAATGTTTGAGATTGCAGGAAGTTACATTGTCTTCTCTTTGAAAATTTAACATTATTATTATCACAGGGTCTTTATTTTAGTCCCCTGTATAAGTCAGGATAGGATAAATGTCATAACAAACAATTTCCAAAATCTCGGTGGCTTAATACAATGAGAGTTTATTTATTGCTCATGTCACATTTGAATTCAGGTAGGAAGTGTAGGTGACATTATCCTACTCAGTCATTCAAAGATTCATTCCTCCTCCGTTGTATGGTGTTGGTCACTTACACCTACATTTCATTGACCAGACTCAATGAGACATGGTCCCTCCTGACTAATTCAACTATATGTTCAGGAAGAAAGGAAAGTATTGGGTCATCAGAAAAGTCATGATTTATTTTTAAAAATGTTTTTCTATGAAAAAAATGCATCATAACTTTTCCAATGACCCAATAATATTTTATGTATGCATAATAGTCTGTATCATCTGCCCCCAAGTGGAATAATATGCAATATAAAGTGTGAAATCTTCTCAATTGTTTCTTAAAACTGAAAATCACCACTGAAATCAAAAGAATGGTTATGTGATATATATTTTGGCTTCATGTTCCCAGTATATAGCTGCATATTTCAACTTGGTTTTAGTGGGTTGTAGGGGACTTGACTTATGATCATACATTATTATGTGGTATGATATGGGGCAGTGATTTCTGATGTGGGCGCCTCTACCCCTGAAGTTTCTCTAAATGGATACAAAATACATTTTCTAAATCAGTCACTGAGCCAGGACAGGGGACATTACATGATACCTGTTCTAATCTATTCTGTTGCTATTAACAGAAAATGCCTGAGTATGAATAATATAAGAGAATAGAGGTATATTTAGCTCACAGTTGAGAGGCCTGAGGTCCAGGGGTCACAGCTGGTGAGAGTCTTCTTGTTGGTGGATAAAATGATAGATGGCAAAAGCAAGCAAGTCTATGTCTGTATATCTCTGTTCTGGTCGCATTCCTTTCCATTATAAGTCCACCAGTAGTCAATCATGTGGATCCCACTCTGATGCCTAATTACTTCTTTTTTTTTTTTTGGAGAGGTTTTCGCTATAGGGCATGTGCACTCGCCAGAGAGAGAAAGAGACAAAAATAAGAAATCACCCCCTGGGGGGATGGCCACACCACAATTCCTTCTCCTCTATTTTCCTCTCAGGATTTTGGGCACTCACACACACAT
>NW_006159659.1:3889665-3890340 GCF_000334495.1 Tupaia belangeri chinensis | reverse complement strand
TGGGCACGCACGCACACGCGCCCGGCGTGAGTTTTAAGCCACCGGGTCTGGCATGCGAACCGCAGTCGACTACGTGGGAGTCCAGCAACATAGCCATTGTGCTAACTGCTGGTTCTCGCCTAATCACTTCTTAAAGGCCTCACTTTTCAACATTGTAATCAGATTAATACACTTACAGTATGACCCAATTCCAGCATATAAATTTTGGGGAGATGCATTAACACCATAACTATACCCAAAGGTAAAATGCTGTTCTTTGCTAATGAGCCACATCCAAGAACTGGAGCCTGTTTATAAGGACATCTAGCAAACTGAGGGGTGTTCAGAGAAGAGTGATTAAGAGAGTGAGGGCATTTCATCCATGTTGTTCATTCAGCAGTGTTAAAGGCCTGCCACATGCCATTCACTGTAGTGCTGGAGATGTCAGGAGAAAAGAGGAGCAGTGTTTCTGCCATCACAGAACTTAATGATAACGACAATGAACAAGGGGACAAATGTATTAACATGTTAAATATAAGTAATTATGAGCCCATGAGGAAAAACGAATAATATGTTAGGGAGTATCTAGTAGAGGTGGGAATTGCTTAGATAGAATACGTCAGAGAAGGTCTTTCCGAGGAGGTATGCGTGGAGGGGTATTTTAGTGGTAATCTGAATGGTAGGAAGGATCTGGTA
>NW_006159659.1:3872842-3889654 GCF_000334495.1 Tupaia belangeri chinensis | reverse complement strand
ATAAAAGCCCTCAGGTGAAAATGACCTTAGTGTGTTAAGTAACAAAAAGGTCATTGTGGCCGGAGCACATGAGCAAAGGGAAAGTGTGGTGAATAAGCAGGCAAAGAGATGGGAAGTGCCCATATCGGGGTGTTTTGATTTTATTCTAAGTGTAATGAGAAGCCACTTGAGAGTTTTAACTCTGGAAAGGACATGATTGGTTTTACATGATTAAAATGATATTCCAGGGTAGAGGGAAAATGGTAGTGCAGTGGTAAAATACATACAATGCTCTGTGAGATAAACCCACTTGGGAAAGTGCCCAGTTCAAGTCCAGAGAACTCAGAGTATGCAGGGTACATGCTTGCCCATGATTTGGGGCTGGCTGAAGCTAGGGGTAGATTGCAGTGTTAGGACCATGTTGGGGGGGTGTAGGTGTTCTCTGTCTCTCCCAATAATCAAATAAATAAACCTAAAAACAAATCAAAAAAGAAAGCCTGGCATTCTGGCTGCTGTGTGGTGACTAGACAAAACAGGAGTCCAAATGCTAGGAGTCTGGTGATCGTGCTACTGGAGATTCTATCCCATGGCATTTTAATCCCAGGATCCCATAGGAAGTATGAGTGCAGGACTGAACTGTGGGAGGGTGCACCATCCACTGCGTTCAAGTACAAAGCTGCCCTTTTGTACACTGAGGCAGCCCTTCTGCAATGCCTTATCCTGCTTTCCTGAGGCAGATTGCTAGTTTTCTTTCCCTTAGTAAAAAGAAAAAAAGTTTAGCCTTATTATGAGACACTGCATTCTGACTAAAATGCATTACTAACTACTGTTCCAGCTAGAAGTAACCAATGAGATGTAGGTAAAACATGTCAGTATTTATGAGAAGGATCCATAAAAAGGAATCTTGCTTGGAACACAGGTGTGATAAAGCAACCATCCTAGCCTGCATCGAGCTTGAAGATGGAAGCCATGAACTCAGGAGAGTGTAGCAAAAGATTAAATAAGTCCCTGATGACAGCACGGAGGTGTCCTACATCCATGTCCCTGGACTGCATAGTCCAAGTTTCTTTGATGCAAGTGAAAAAGAAGCTTCTATTTTGTTTCAACCAATTATAAGTTCATTACTAGAAGCCAAATACAATTTCTAATTGGATACTTCTCTCCAGCTGAAACAACTTTTGAAAAACATTTTCTAACTCTTATGAGCTGCTGTATGACAGTTGTTTTGGTCAAATAAGTTTGGTTAATGTGACATGCTACATCCCTACTTCATCCTTCTTTGATCACCCGATTTAAAAATGCACCATGACTGCCACCCAAACTGTACTCTGTTTCCTTCCTGTTTCAGATTTCTCCATGTCACTTGTTGTTATCAGACATATCATATCATTTATGGTGTGTTACTTACTGCTTGTCTCTTGTATCCCTTCTCACAATACAAAAGTAAGCTGTATAAGCATGTTTTGTTTGCTGCTGTATCCCTGATCTTCTGATTCTGTCAAACTTCAGTGTATAGAAAAATGAGCAGGGAGACCCGATCAAGACCACACTTCAACCCTTCTTTTAATCTCCTTTCCCCACAGATGTACACTGTTATCCATCCTCTTTGGCTTATGTCTTACTGGATTTAAATAACTTTAGAAATAAAGGTCAAGGACTAATTGCCAAGGAGAAGAGTGGATAACGTTTCTGAAATTTCCCTGCCTCGTCCCAAGCTGGAGCATTTTGTGGATGTGTACTTGTTAGGAAATAACCCCTGTTTTCCTGCACCTGACAATAATGATAGATTTCTTGGATTGTCTTGGTAGAGGTCAAATAAGGAAGGAAAGGCTCTGTTTGGTGTTCTCTGCTGGCAGCAAGTTATGCTGAGATATTGGGCTGCAACAAATGCAGAAGCTTGCATGAATGTTGCAATGTATGCTGCCTATCCCTAGGCCCCTGTCTTAGTTGACCTGGGATGCATTTTCAGTACGTAGTCTTAGTCTCTGTCACGCTCTTACCTATACATGACATAAATTAAATAATTAGGAAAAAACAAAAAAAAATTAAATAGTGTTACATTTCTAAGTGAGAGCAAAGGAATTTCTGTACCTTTCATAAATCAAACAAGATGAAACATAATTTGAGGCCAGCAGATGGCATGGTGGTTAAGGTGCTGGGTCACCATGTGGCTGACTGTGGTTGGAGTCCTGGACTTGGCAACTTGAAAACCACACCGAACACATGTGTGTGCATGCCCAAAATCCTGAGAGGAGAATGGAGGAGAAGAGATTGCAGCGTGACTATCCTCTTTAGGGGGTGATTTCTCACTTTCCCTCTCTTTGTCTCTCTGGTGAGTGCTTGCACCCTATGGCAAAAACCTAAAAAAAAAAAAAAAATTAAAAATGCATTGCATTTTATTATTTTTTGTTATTGCCAGAAGGTGTAGGCACTCACTAGAGAAAATTGGAAAGAAAGATAAATATAGGGAGAAAGTACTCCCAAATGAGGCATGGTCACACCACAATCCCTTCTCTATTTCTCTATCCTGTCAGGACTTTTGGGTATACACACACGTGTCCAGTGTGTTCTTAAAGCTGCTGGGACTAGGACTTGAACTGCTATCAACCATATGAGATCTGGCTCCTTCAATCACTAGACCATGGGGCTCACCTTGTGTTTTCATTTTTATTGTAATTTTATTTTTATTCATTATTAATTATTTTGTTGATATTAATTATTGATTGTGATAATAGTTGTACATATTTATGGGGTACAGTGTGATTTTTCAGTACATTAATACAATATGTAATGATCAAATGAGGACAATAAACATATTCACCATCTTGGGGCCAGCAGGTGGCATGGTGGGTAAGGGCACTGGACTCCCATATGGCTAACCATGGGGGCGCTGCGGCCCTGCCCGGTGCCCTGGGCCGGGAGGGACGAGCCCGCCGCACGGTAAGGAGGAAGACCTGACCCACGGCCAGAACAATCCAAGCAGCCCGAAACACCAATAAAATTGTTTTTGTAATCTGGGAGCACTCACCAGAAAGACAGAGAGAGACAGAGAGACAGAAAGCGAGAAATCACACCCCACGGGGGATGGCCACCCCGCGATCCCTTCTCCTCCATTCTCCTCTCGGGATCATGGGCATGCACGCACATGCGCCTGGCGTGAGTTTAAGACACTGGATCCAGAACTAAAAGTGTGGTCGACTACATGGGAGTCCAGCAACATAGCCATTACACTAACTGCTGGTCCCAGTAAAATAATTCTTTAAAAAAATATTCACCATCTCAAATATTTATCATTCTTGTGTTGTGAACATTTGAAATCCTCTATTTTACTATTTTGTGATATATTATGATTTTATTGTCACAAATTATAGCTACTCTAGTGTGCTACAGTGCTATAAATGACTCCACTGACCTATTTGCAATTTTGTGTCAATAACCAAGTTCTCCCTATCTCCCCTACCCTTGATACTTTTAAGATTTCAATACTGGGAGCAAATTTTGTATTGTAATACTGTATTGGTATAATAGAACATGTATATACTTTATAATATAGGTACATATATTTGGAGATATACAAAAAATGTTTTCTATGATTAGTGTATATGAGTCAAAATGTTTGGAGACCCCTGGCTTAAAGTACACTTTTAGGGGGTTGCATGTGTTGGTCTTAATGGAAGCAACTATTGGTCTTTTTTTTTTTTTTGTTTTGCTGTGCCCACCTCAGCCTCCCAAGCACCTATGACCCTAAGGGGGCACCACCAGGCCCCACCTCCCTTGGTAGGCTGGGACTTTAACCTGGTCTCCCACATGGCCTCAGGCCACCAAGCGGTGGAGTCCAGCGTGCAGCCCCCCGGGCTGGAGGTGCATCTGAGTCCTTCTGAAGGCAGATCCGCCCCCACCTCCACCCTCGGCTCTGGGCCCCAGGCCTGGCCTCTGCCACATCTGTCCACTCTGCTCACCAGACCCTCCTGTGGTGAGCCATCTGCACTGACATGCATGCTCTCCTGGAGAGGGCAGCCCAGGGCTCACGCTATCCCCTTACTCTAGCTGCCCTGTCAACAGCTGGCAGGTAGCGGTAGCAGACTCACAGGGTTAGCTCAAGACAGGTGGTCACCCTCAGATCCAGAGGTGACTAGGGACTGGCTGGGCAGACATCTAACAGGGGTGTGGGACATGGACTGCAGACAAGGCATCAGGAGATGGGAAGGCCTCCCTGCGGGACCTTGCTGGCAGTCCAGAAGACTGGACCCACCAGCACTATTCCCTTGGGAGGACCCACATGGCTGGCTGTGCAGTTGGAGGCCTGGACCCAGCTGCTCGAAACACACACCAGGTGTGTGCGTGGGTGCCCAAAACCCCAAGAGAACAGAGACTGGTGTGGCCATCCCGCGGGTGCCTTCTCACTTCTTCTGGCTGTCTGTCCCTGGTGAATGCACACACTCTATAGCAAATGAAAAAACAAAACACTTTAAAAAACGTACTGGCCCAGGGCCAGTGGTGTGGCTGTTAGAGTGCTGATTCCCACATGGCCAACTGCAGTTCAAGTCCCAGACCTGGTGGCTTGCTTTCTCACTTTCTCTCTCAGGGTGAACATACGTATCCTATAACCAACTGTTTATAAGAAGCATAATAAAGTAATTTAAACATAAACATATGTATAGGCCCTAAGTCACCCATCTCAGCAGCCTGGACCATGGGCACAACGACTTGTCCCCCTCACAGGGTGACGGACCCACCCCTAGGAACTCAGGCAGTGCGGGTGGACGCCGGCTCTGCTTGCCCTGCAGTGCACACACCTGCATGCTGAGCAAGTGGGAACTCAAGAGAGCCCATAGCCTCACCTGAGAGAGCCCCAGGGTGGGGGAGCCCTGCTCTTGCTGGGGCTCTGAGCTGAGGGCAAGGCAGTTTCAGACAGCAGCACTTCATCAAGTCGCTTTTTATTCATTCATTCATTCATTCATTCATTCATTCATTCATTTATGTCCATTTGGTGCTGTTATTTTTTAATTTGACCAGAGAGAGACAGAAAGAAAGGACAAGGGAGAAAACAAGCGGCCAGGTCCGGGACTGCCAAGTGGGAGTCCAGCGCCTCTGGCCACCCCAAGTCTACGATTACGTCCGCACCTGTGGCTGAGCCTCACAGCTCGGGGCCCCGACGTCCCTGCGGGGCGGCCCGCGGGCCCAGCACCAGGGCTGCTGCCATCAGCCCGCAGGCTCCGCCCTGCGCGCGCCGCGGCGCCGGGCAGTTCCTAGGCGGGGCCACCAGTGCCGCAGAGGTGCCGCGAGAGCCGGCCAGGGTCTCGTCGAGGCCGCAGCGAGGGCCACACGCGGACTCCTCCCTGGACGCATCTGTGCCTGCACTGGCGCAACTATTGGTCTTAAGAAGAACTACTTGTTCTTAAGTTGCAATCAGCAACACTCTTGTAGTTGAACAGTTGAAAAACTTCATCGGATTTATACCTAGATGTCCAGACAAGAGACATTTGGGGGACCAGCATATGGCATAATGGTTGGGTCACTGGACTCCCATGTAGTCGACCACAGTTCGAGGCTGGATCCAGTGGCTTAGAACTCATGCAGGGCATGTGTGCATGCATGCCCAAAATCTCAAGAGGAGACTGGAGTAGAAGGGGTTGTGGCATGGCCATCCCCCCAGGGGATGATTTATTGCTTTCTGTCTCTCTAGTGATTGTATACACCCTATAGCAAAAATCTCTCTAAAATAATAATAAAATAAAAATGAGAGACATTTGGAAGCCCTTCAACTTCCTTGGAAAAAATGACCATGCTGCTTAGGAGGGTAGTTCAGAAACCTTTGTTGCAGAGAACTGGAGGTTTATAAGACGGTCTCATTCCTTAGTTTCTGGTTGCTTTGGATTCATAGGGAATGTTCCAAGTACATTGTGTTTTGGTGCACCTAAAGAGTGGGTAGAGAGGGCAGATGTCACTGGAGCCTAAAAGCCAGATCTTTTCCCGGTAAATCTCTCATAGAGACATTAGTGTTCTGAGCTCCTTGGTTTTGCTTTGTAGTAGAAGGTTCTGAAGGACACAGCCCAACCTGGCAGTCATGAAAACAGGTAATCCCAGCTGCTAGTTTCCTTGCTCTGGAGGTCAATGGTGGGCATCCTTGGGAAGGTGTCATGACTGATTCCAGGGCCTGGGATGACAGGCAAATATTCATCCAAGCCAGATCCCCCACCAGGCTTCAGGGATGAAGCAACAAGGCCTACACAACTACAGAGAGGGAAATCTCACACACGGGAGGCAGGAGACTTGGCAGCTTCACAGAATGTCTGCAAATACCTTTCAGTTATGCAGTTTGGCAGTGCAGTGGTGCATGGAAATAGCATTCTGGGGCTAGTTGGGAAATATTGACCTCTGAAGCAGACTTTTTTGGTTGGAATCTTGACTTTGAGGTTTAAAACAAGGTGAGGAAAGCCATGACTTTTCCAGAAACATTCTCTTTGTTGGCCAACAGATGGTGGGTCTAAATCTGCAGTGGAGTCAGGTTAGAAAAGAAAAAAGTATTTAGAGCACTAGTAGAACCATTATTTGAATAGTATGGAACATAATGGTTTCTTTGGTAACCAAGCCAGTGAGACACCCACACAGTTAGAATGCACTGGGCTCATTTCTGTTCCCTACCCCACCCTCCAATCTAACTAGATTAAAATAGTATAAAAAGAAAAATGAGATGCAGCAGCAGTTCATACAAGAGGTGATTTGTTCCCTTCAAGAATATATTAATGACCTGTCTCTTATCTTTTGGACAACCAGATATAGCAGGTTTTTAGTTACGAGTCTGTTTTCATGGTCACTCAGATGGTTTACTCTCTGCCCAGACTTCAGTGCTTATATATAGATAGGATGCTGAGAAATATGAGACAAGGAAAAATGAGAAACATTTAACCCATTCCATGCTGCACATATTCTTAGTGTTAACCAGGCAGAAGCAGCACATAAACCTTCACTCAGAGTAGGGATTTGGACCTTTATCAGCTAGAAGAGAAATTACTCATGCAGCTGAAGGGAAATGATTCTTAAGTGACAAATGGTTTCCTTTCAAACAGGTTTAAAAGTGTCAAATAACAGCATTTACATGCAAAGAATCAAAAGGAAAAGACCCTACTAGGTTTATAGGGCCATCCAGTAGAATTTTCTGATAACCCCATGGGTTATCAGAAGCAACATTTAGGCATTCTAATAATAGTGTTTCCACGGGCCCTGAGCACTCCACAAACATCATCTCATTAATTCCTCCAAACTCCCAGTGGGACAGGTAGGGAGCACAGATAATTATGTTTAATTTTTATAAAAGAGGAAAACAAAATCTAGTCTAAAATGTAAATTATTAGCAGTGGAGAGCCATGTGGAATGCACTGTTGTCTTCTTTGCCTTTTTATTGTCTTTTATAGTAGAAACTTAATTTTTTTTCATGTCCAAGTAAAACATTCTTCAAACATATTGGGGTTAAATAGAAACTGCCACATCCAGTTATAGATAGAACATTATTTGTTTTACATTAGGTTTAAAGAGCTAAATATTTCTTTCTTTCTCATTCCTACTGTATGATCTTGTATTGTACGTTATTCTTGAGTAACCAAGATAATTAGAAATGTGTTCCTTGTTTAGAGTAGCAAATCATTCTCAACTTTTGTTTGCCTTCCTTTTTGTCGCTTGCACAGGCATAATATGCTGTTTTTATAAAGATTTGGTTTTTTGGCCACAGGGCACATGTGCTCACTAGAGAGACAGAGACAGAGAGGGGGAAATGAGAAGTCATTCCCCAGAGGCAGTGGCCACACAGCAAATCACTTCTCCTCTATTCAGGATTTTGGGTACACACACACATGTGCCTAGTGTGAGTTTCAAGCCACCTGGTCTGGGACTCAAACCATGGTTGGCCATATGGGAGTTCAGCACCTTAACCACTACACCACCTGCTGGTCTCTGGACTACCACATGGCTGACTGTGGTTTGAAACTTGGACCCAGTGGCTTTAAACTCATGCTGTGTGTGTGTGTGTGTGTGTGTGTGTGTGTGTCCCCAAAATCCCGAGAGGAGAATGGAGGAGAAGGGATTGTGACCATCCTCCTTGGTGTTGATTTCTCACATTTCCTCTCTCTGTCTCTGTCTCTGTCTCTCTCCAATGAGCACACATGCCCTATGGCAAAAACCTTTTTTATATATATATGTATATGTGTGTGTGTGTATCCTTATAAAAGTGATCTGGAAGCATAGCAACATGCTGACCAAAGATTTCTAGGAATTGAGGCACTCCATGAAACCTCTTTATTTATACCGTATATATTTGTGAAGCTCCTTGTGTGAATCAACAAGTGAGCCTGGGACAGGATACAATGTTAGCAAAACCAGACAAGATTTCAACTCTAGTGTTTAAGGAGCTGAGTGACCAGCAGTTAGCGTAATGGCTATGTTGCTGGACTCCCACGTAGTTGACCGTGGTTCGAGTCCTGGACCCGGTGACTTAAACTCACGCCGTGCAAGTTTAAACTCACACTCTTGCGTGCCCAAGATCCCGAGAGGAGAATGGAGGAGAAGGGATTGTGGCATGGACATCCTCTCTGGGGGGTGATTTCTCACTTTCTGTCTCTCTGTCTCTCTCTGTCTTTCTGGCGAGCGCACGCTCTCTATAGCAAAAACCTCTCCAAAAAAAAATAAAAAAAGGAGGTGATACACAGTCAAATAATCAAGACAATATATGTAACATTGCACCTGTGGCAAGCACCACGGAAGAATGGTAATTGCATTTGTAATAGGAAGAGTTGACATAAGGAAACCAAGGATGGCTTGTCTGAAATAGGAGCCAAGAGCAAAAGGGTGAATAAGAATTAATTAGGTGAAGGCTGGAATGAGGAGAACATTCTAGGTAGAAGGAACAGCATATGTGAAGTCCCTAAGGTTACATGGAAAAATGGTATGAGGGACTGAAAGAAGGCTGTTTTTCTGGGAAACACATAGTGAAAGTGAATATGGTGTATGATAGGATTGGAGAGGTCAGCAGAAGGTAGACCAGTCAACAACCGCAGACCACTTTAAGGAGCTATATTTTTATCTTATGAGCAATGGGTACTACTGAAGGGCTCTTGGGAAACAAGTGCAGCCCATGGCAGGTTTACATTTCCAAAGATCACAATGATTGATCTTGAAGATTGGAGGACAGTTTGGTTTTTCCAAAGATCACAATGATTGATCTTGAAGAGTAGAGGACAGTTTGGACGGTAGTTTTACCAGTAGGTAGTGAAGAGCTGGCTTAGATTTGCAAAGACCATTCCTTTTTTATACCTGGATTTATTCTGAGCCTATCATGCAGCCTCAGAATTTGTACTTAACCACATTCCTTGCATAGTGCATAAAACATTTTGTCCTAATGGGATGCCCTCCCTTTTCTGGTAGAGGTTACTAACCTCGGTAATGGTGGGTGGAAGAAGGTAGGGAAGTTCTGGCCTACAATATTGTAGAAATAGCTTTCAGGACTGGTTATTTTAGCATTTTAAGGTCTTTTCTTTTTTCTTCTTTGTTGCTAGTTTTCTCCAGAAAAGGTAAACACCATTATTTCCTTTTTCACTTTGATGTCTTGAATCCTTTAACATATGCTGACTTGAAAGTACTATTTCAAATTCCTATCCTGCAGGGTTTTTGTCTTATTGTGTTCCAGGCTTTTGAGACCAACTACGAATCTAATACAAGGGTTTTTGGTTCATGCTTGAAATATGATAATTTCAGGTGATTTATATAATGAAAAAGGAAAACTATGCTGAGATTCTATTGTGCTTTTTTTGTATGTCTATTACAGCACTTGTTCGTTCTGACTTACATTACAGCTCTTCACACACGCATATGAAGCTGTTTCTACACCCTCACCCACCTTCACTTTTGCCTCCTACTCATCCTTCAGCTTTTATGTCATTACTTCTTCAGGTATGCTGTCTCTGACCTCCTTGACTTCCCCTTATTATGTGGCCTGTGATAACATGTGTAGCTTCCACTTATATCCCTGCTATTTGGCCAGTGTCTGTTTGCTGGACAGGGAGGTTTCTGAGGGTTTGGACCTTGCCTATTACTGCACTCAACTATCAGGACCACTGCACTTGATAGCACCTGTTTGCTCAGTGTTTGTAAATGAATGAAAAATACTTACAGGAACATCCTTGAGGTCACGGCTTTGAATTAATTAATTTGTTTGTTTGTTTGTTTGTTTACTTCTTTTATGAGTGAGAGAGATATAAAAGAGAGAAAGAAACAGCACTCCCAACAGGGTCTTGATGCTGTGATCCATTCCTAGCTTTAGTCAGCCCTGGATCATGGGCATGCATATGCTTGGCAATACTCGGAAAGGTTTCCAGATGCAAATGTGATATCTTCCCATGTGAGATTGCCTCGTAAAGTGTTACATTTTACTGGTGTGCCACTGTCTGGCCCTAGGACAGGGCCTTTTCCCCCTTCATGTCTGACCTGCCTATTTCTTTCAACACTTGAAAAATTGATATAAAAGTCTTATTAATCATCTCACCTATCATTTTCAGCAGAGGTGCCAATACTCAGGCTAACATAGTTTACCATTTACTGTAAGATATTAAGTAAATATCATCCATTTAAAATGGAAATATGTAGGAATATAGTGAAGTGGTTAAGAGCACAGATCATGTAGCTAAACTGTTAGGATTCAAATCATAGTTTACTAACTGTGTGGCCCTGTAGAAGTTATTTAACTTCAATGTGCCTCAGTTTTCTTCTTTGCCAAATGGGGATAATAATACCTCACTCAAATAATTGTTATGAGTATTAAATGAGCTAATTTACAAAAATCACTTATAGCAATGCCTTATATATATATATGTTCATCAATATTATTTTGTAGTTGCTATTATAAAAAGGGATAGACAATATAAAATACTGAGATTCTGTTCCTCCTAGTATATACCCACAACACTTCTCTGATCCCAAAATGTGTGCGGATTTGTCCCCACTAGCAAGCAGATAATCAGTTCTGCAGCAGATACCAGCTGGGCATCTTATAATCCAATTCAGTTCTGACACTATCTACCTGGAGATAGCATCAGATCCCATATGCTTAGGACTTATTCCCAAGAGTGCCTCCACTTCAGAGAGCAGTTTTAAATCCAGACCTTAGAAATTATGACTGATAGGATACAAGTTAGAGTTCCCACAACCCCCTCTTTGGGCTTTATTAACAGAAGTCAGAGAAATACATATACAGGTTTATTATAAAAGACATTTTTCTGAATGACAGATTTTTGCTATAAGGTGCTCACTGGAGAGACAGAAAAAAGACAGAGAGGTGGAAATGGAGATACCACCACCACTCCCCCCCACCAAGGGGATGGTCATGCCACAATCCCTTCTCCTCCATTCTCTTCTCAGGATTTTGGGCACACACGCACAGGTACCTGGTGTGTTTCAAGTCACCAGGTCCAGGACTCGAACCACAGTTGACCATACAGGAGTCTAGCACCTTAACCACTATGTCACCTACTGGCCCCTATAAAAGACATTTTAGAGGATACAAAAAAAAAGAGATGCAGGGCCAGCTGGTGGCATGGTAGTTGGGGAAGCTAGATCCTACACGGCCAACTGCATGGCTTGAGTCTTGGATCTGGTGGCTTGAAAGGCATACTGAATGTGTGTTCATGCATGCCCAGAATCCTGAGAGGAGAATGGAGGAGAGGTTATTGTGTGTGAACATCCTCCTTGAGGGGTGATTTCTCACTTTCTCTCTCTCTCCCTCTCTCTTTATCTCTTTCTGGTGAGTTCACATGCCCTATAGCAAAAAAAAAAAAAAAGTGCATAAGGCAAGGCATGTGGAAGGTGTGCAGAGTTCATATACTCTCTCTGTGCATGCTACCCTCCAAAAACCTCCATGTGTTCTACTGTACAGAAGTTCTCTAAACTCTGTCTTTGGGGCTTTTTACAGAAATTTCATAGCATAGACATGATTGAAGGTTGGACAACTGTGTAGAAATGTGACTGAGCAAAAAGAGTATCATCTAATGCTCATAGAGTGAGTGGGAAAACCCAGGAAAGCCTGTCCAGATTCTCCTTGGCCTCTCTGTGCAGTTTCCCTTCCTTCTGATTATGGGGCAGAGCCCTTTCTCAATTGAAAACCTTATGATCTACTGTCAGACAAGGTGGGTCAAAGAATTTCTTTATGGCCAGGTCCAAGACAAGAAGGCAAGAGAAGATAAGAGTCTATTTTTAATGTCCATGACCCATCTTGGAGAAGACAAATAAAGAGTCTATTTTTAATGTCCATGACCCATCTTTGTGAAGACAAATTCTAGTTTTCTGGCCTGCCTTGGGCAGAAAAAGTAGCAGGTGAAAGGAGAGCAGTAGGTCAGACTCTTTCACCTTTATTGCTTTGAAGCTATTCTGAAGCTGCTTCAGGAACCAAGGACAAAAGTTTAAATACTTTAATAAAAGATATGCTTACTTTTCTAGTCACTTAGGAAATAACAAGGGTGATGGGCATTATGAGCCAGGAAATTTTTATCCAAATTTATATATATATATATATATACACACACACATATACATATGTATATAATAATATCACAGTGTCTGTGGATCATTAAGTGTGCAGACTGAATTTTCATGAGTGAACACATCAATAAAACCAATACCCAGATTAAAAAACAGAACATAACCAGCAACCCAGAAGCCCCTGGGTAATGAGCAATCACTCATCTCCCCCACACTTATCACTATCCCAGCTTCTAACTGAATATATTAATAGTTTTGCCTGGTTTGGTCTTTTATTTAGATAGCATCATATAGTTTATACTTTTTTGTTTTGGGCTTTTATACTCAATATTATATATGGAAGAATCTTCCATGGAATTGTGTGTAGTTTTATGCCATTCATTCACATACTGTATATTATTGTGTTGTATGAAATGTCTTTTGTTGATGGGCATTTGGGTGGCTCCTAGTATGGGGCTACTATGTGCTGCTATCCAGAACTAAATGAACATCCCAATGCATCATTTGGTGCACATATGTGTGTATGTCTGTTGGGTGTATGCCTATGAGTAAAATTGCTTGGTCATAAGGTATGTGAATGTTCAGCTTTTGCAGATTTTATGTGTATTTTTTTAAGTCATTGAGGTGATTCTGATTCTTAGCCAAGGCTGACAACCACTGATCTATAATATCCACCCAAAATGAAGGTTTAAAGCCACACTATCAAAGCTGAGTGAGCTCATTAAAGATGTAATATTTAGGAAGATGAACTACAAGGATCATCCACACTGCTTCACAGATAATGCCAATATTTGTTGCTTCAATAGTTAGCTTGCCTTTTCCATAGGGGTCGGGGTGGGTGGGTTAATGTCAGATCCTAGCTCTCTCATTTTCTTTTCTCCCTTGGTACAACCCTAATTTCTATCAGGTTCAGTAAAGTGGAATGCTGACCAAGAACTGGGACTGAGGGAAAGTATTGCCAAGTACTGTTAATTATTAATGAAGTGAATTTGCATTAAACCAGAGGGGATTAAAGTGGCTTAAAATGAATAGCAAGTTCTTGATAAGGCTTTTCCTATTCTCAGGTGACTGGAATGATGCACTCATGTTGGAGCACATTAATTTAATAGAAGCATTGCTCCCCTAGTACAGCTCAGAGCTGGATGTAAGCCCAGGCCAGGGACAGCAGGTTCCTAAGCAATTTCTGCTTATGTGGCTATGGTGAAATGCAGTGATGTGAACACAACACACCAGGCTGAAAAAATGCTTTAAATGTATCTCAAAGCAAAATGTGTTTTCACAACACCACTGCAAGCACTGGAGAAAGAGAATGTTCTTGTTATACAATGTCAGACAGATCTCAGTTCAAACCCCAGCTCAGTTTAACTGGCTGTATGATGGTGGGCAAGTGATCTAATCTTTCTGAGCCTTTGATCTCTTCATCTGTAAAATAGGATAATACAGACCTCAAGGGATTGCATGCACAGTGCGTGCATCACAACAGACACTCAATATATAGCAGCTATTATTGCATATGGTGCTGTGAGAGACTGTTGAGAATATACTCATGCAGTAGAAAATTGCAATGGAGAAAAGGTGGTGCTCTAGAAGCTAGCCTTCTGACAGATGGCAGGCCCATATTGAAAATGAAGTGTTGCCTTCTGCTACAGATTCAAAGAAGGTCTTTGAGTCTGTGCAAAATTTAAAGGGATTGGTTGCCATAATTTTCTATTAGATCATTATACACACTTACACACACAGGCATGCAAATGTACCAAGGAAGTATGAAAAGTTAACTATTCTTGAAGAGTAGTAATAATGTCAGAGTAGGGGTGTATGGTGGTATAGTAGTAAAATACGATGCTCTGTGACATTGAACCACATGGGAAAGTTCCAGGTTCACATCTAGATACCTCCCTGAGTATGCTAGGCAAGTGCATGTCCATAGTCTGGGGTTGGCTGAGGTTAAGGGTGGATCATAGCATCAAGACCTTGTTGGGGATACTATCTGTCTTGCACACGGAAATGATTAAACAAATTTTTAAAATGTCAGGATTTTAGGGCCTTCTGGAAACATTAATGTTAAGAGTATCTCTTGAGGAACACTGCCCCACTCAAAGGGAACTCATGTAGGTGTCCATGTTCTATTTTATGTTGTTGCAGTTCTCCTCAACCATAGCTGACTGGACCATGGATAACCATGAGAGCTGTGGTCCTTTAGTCTATCTTGCTCATTTATTTTTCACTTTTATGTCAGAGTTTATGGATACCCTTACTATAATACTTTCCTAATGTTCTTCAGATGCTACAAGTAAAAATGAAAGTTTTGTATTACAGCTGCTGGACAGAAATGTCAACACAGCTGATGTGAAAAACAAAACAAAACAGTTTCTTTGTTCTTTAGCATCAGTGCACAGGGTATGCCTCCAAGTGGTATTCAATTTAAGAGAAAAAGATACGGTGGCTTGTGAAATACATCCTCTGTTCATCATTGGCACAAATCAAAGAAGGAATTGTACTGTTCTTGGTACCTTTGTTGAGTCTGTCCCCTGAAGACAGATAATGTTATATGTATATGCTTTCAGGGTTAAAACCTGATGAGGTGGGATTCTGCAGAATATGAAGATTACTGGGGAGCTGCAGGGATGAACCAGGTTGCTTCAGGGACCTAGACTGGAATGGTGCCTCCCTGTTTATGTAAGCACATATTTACTCATTTTTGAAAGATCAAATTCAAGTGTTATTGTTTACAGAATGCTTTCTCTAACTGTTTAGACCATTAAGATAGAACCGATTTATTGAGTCGCTGGATAAGTCATGATGCATTTTTTTTTATAGGAAAACGTAGAAAAATACATCATGACTTTTCTGACAATCCAATAGATGGCATTGTGATATGATGAGAAAGAGCTAAGTGGCACAGGGATAGACTACTTATTCTATCCAAACCCTAGATGACAGCTGATATGGAAAGAATGATGGTAACAACAGTGTGACATTTTTTGAGCACTTATTTTGTTAAGGCATTGAACTGAATACTTCTCATGCATGATCTTTTCTTATAACCCATTAGGGACGATATAATTATTTCCCCCATTTTAGAGATGAACAAACTGAGACTTCATTTAATTCAGTGACTTCTAGCTGAACATAAGCTTAGTTCTTGTTTCAAAGCTCATATTCTTAACCACTCTCTCTGGCGCCTCCCCACTGGTGGACAACCATGCCAGTATACCATACGAACTGGGAACTGCTGTACTGTTCAGTAGAAAGCATGTTCAATGTGAATGTAGTACCATTTTTGTGTATATTCTTTGCATTTTATGATTTAGATTTGATGATTTCAAGTTGTGAAAATACTACTTGTGCAATTGATAGCAAGTCATTTGTTTCATGATTGAAATATCATTCCTTTACATTAAAAAAACATGTGATTCCAAGAAAGAAATTCCTGTTGCAGCATTATTAGGTCCAGAACCATATAATAAACATTTGAAAAGCACTTGGTATTTTTTTTTAGAGGTTTTTGCTATAGGGCACGTGCGCTTGCCAGAGAGACAGAGAGAGACAGAGAAACAGAAAGCGAGAAATCACCCCCTAGGAGGGATGGCCATGCCGCAATCCCTTCTCCTCCATTCTCCTCTCAGGATCTTGGGCATGCACGCACACACACCTGGAGTGAGTTTAAGTCACCGGGTCCGGGACTCAAATCGTGGTCGACTACATGGGAGTCTAGCAACATAGTCATTACGTCAACTGCTGGTTCCAAAGCACTTGGTATTTTTAAATGGGACCATGTCATTAAGTGCTTTATTGCTTTTTTCAAATAACCTTTAGGTGGTGGATAATTAATAGAAAAATCTATGTTTCAAGGAGAATTTAAGAAGACCCAAGGAGGTTAATATGTACTCATGTTTCCCCACTAAAAGAGAGAATATAAGTTCAGAATTTAGCATCACTAACTAGTCATCCAGCCTGTTCCTTGGCACTGAAAGGAAGTAACCTCTGGCTGTATACATTACACAACAGTTTCAGTACTTGAAAGTACTTGGAATTAGATTTATAGACAACTCACTCCTACCCTCTATGTTCTCATTCTATAATTTTAACGTTGGTAGATTTCCATTTATTCATTCATCTAACAAACATTTATTTTGTAATTATTATGTGTAGACATTGGGTACCTTTCTGGAGACCTAGCACTGGTCAAGACAGAGCTTACATTGGGAGACAGGTAGATTGCAACTATGTGGGGCTGATAAGAGTGTGATGGACAGACATATGGAAGAGATGGAATATAGCTATGATGCATGGCATTTATGTCTGTTAAAA
>NW_006159659.1:3816188-3872819 GCF_000334495.1 Tupaia belangeri chinensis | reverse complement strand
TATAAGTAACCAGTTTCCTGTCTTCAGGACATCTCAAAAATAGAACAACCATAAACCCAGAACCTTGTAGTTAGTTATTTTCAAACTTAGGTGAATATAAGAATCACCCACAAACTTGATAAAATACCAAGGCCCAGAGTCTGCCCACTTTAATGAGACTGGCCCTCTGGGCTATTCGCTGTCTAGGCAATTCTGACTCTGACTCATGCCTCAGTTTGAGAACCACTGGTGTGGATTGACACCTCCTCATTCCACTGGATTTATTATGGCATGTGTGGCCATGAAATTATTTGTATTTCCTCTCTGGAATATGAAATAGGACAAAATATCTGATTTCAAGAGACTTTGGCTTGTTTGCAGCTAAACTAGGAAAATGAAATTTTATATCTCTTTTCATGTTGGTTACCTTGCCCCTGACCTATATCTCTTGTTTATTGCACTCATTTTCTTTGAAGTTTTTTCCTGAGCAGAAAACATGGTATTGAAAAGTGCTCTTATGATTTTGAGATGTAGAACTAAGTAGGAAATACCAGCACCAAAACAGAGACAACATGAATTTTGATGGAAGATAACACTTTCTTGGAGAGAATCCTCATCTCATTTTTTTTTATTCCTTTTTTCATTTTCATTGAATTAAGATAGGGTTTATGCCCAAGTTTTCCACTTGCTACTGTGTGACTTCAGGTAGGTTGCTTAACCTTTTTGTGCTTCATTTTCTTCATCTGTGTAATGGGGTGGTGATGAGATGATAGTAGTACTTACCCTGCAGGGTTGTTGTGATGATTAACTAAGTTAACACATGAAAGCACGGAGAACCTGACTTCTAGTACATGCCAAATATATGTTCTTGATATTATTTTTCCATGATATCTTCTCTGTTTTTAGTTTTTTTTGCCATAGGGTGCATTCATTTGCTAGAATGAGACAGCAGAGAGAAACAATGAGAGAGGGAAAGTGAGAAATCACTTCCCAAGGGGGATGGCCATACCACAATCCCCTCTCCATTCTCCTCTTGTGGTTTTGGGCACACATACACACTCGCTTGGAGTGATTTTCAAGCCACTGGGTCTAGGACTAGAACCACTATCAGCTGTGTGGGAGTATAGCACCTTAAACATCATGCCACCTACTGGTCACCATTATATCTTTTAAATATCTCATTCCTCCTTGTGCACCTGTCGTTACAGTTTTCTGGATTATGTTGAAGCTGAAGACCCATGAATTCTGCCAAAATTAATTAAAAAGAATGGGACCTCATTAAGGAGTAAAATCAAATTAAACTAGTCTCATGTTTAGTAGCAATACTTCTTATAAACATATTGTTTAGAAACTGGGAATAAAGTTTAGTAGCAGAACTTTTCAACCAGTGACAGTATGCAACAGTGCTTCTGAAACTGTGAGTCAAAGACCACCTGTATCAGTTCCTCTGGGGCACTTGGTTAAAAAGTGGATTCCAGGGTCTCATCTTTTTCGTATACTTTTTAGACATTCATATGGCTTTCTTTGAGAGTTGTCTTTTTCATTTGATTGACTATTTTTTATTGGATTATTAGGTTTTTTTTTGTGTGTGTATGTGGGTGAGTTCCTTATATATTCTTGTTTTCTGTCCTTTGTTCAAAGTATAGCTTTCAAATATTTTCTCCCACCTTGTGGTTTATCTCTTTATTGTTTCCTTCATTGTACAGAAGCTTTTTAGCTTGATGTACTCTTACTTATCTATATTTGGTGGTGTTTCTCATGCTTTAGGGGTCTTAAGGAATTTTTGACAACTCCATTGTCTTGAAGTATTTTAACTGGATTTTTAAAAAATTGTATTTTCAACAAGTAGTTTTATAGTTTTGGGCTTTACCTTAAAATCTTTAATCCATTTTGAGTTAATTTTTATCGGTGGTGAGAGACAGGGTCTAGTATTATTCTTCTGCAGGCAGATACCAAGTTTTCCCAGCACCAATTATTGATAAGACGATCTTTTTTTCACTGGATTATCATGAGGTCTTTCTCAAAAATCAATTGGTTATATATTGTTTGATTTATTTCTCTATTCTCTATTCTGTTCCATTGGTCTATGTGTCAGTTTTTATGCCAGGGCAATGCTATTTTGAATATTATGGCTTTGTCATATGTTTTGATGTCAAGTAGTGAGATGTCTCCAACTTTATTATTTTCGCACGGTATTGCTTTGGTAATCCAGTGTCTCTTGTGATTCCAGACAAATTTTATGACTACGTTTTCTTTTCTGTAAAAAATGAAACTGCATGGGTCTGCTGGTTTGTGTATGTCTGCACAGCTAGAGGGAGGAGTTATAACTGTGCCCAGCTGTGGCCAGTGGGAACTGCCTACATTGGCCTGAGGGACTAGGCCCCCGTGGTGAGAAAGCTGGTGGGGTGACATCCCGTCCATTCTTCAGAGGAGAAATCTTTGGCATTCTCCTCTTTGTCAGCCACCCCTCCCAGTCCTCCACTCATTCTCACTATTAAGGGATATCTGGAGAAGCTGTTTTGTAGTAGGCAACAGAGAAGGCAGGGAGCTGATCCTGGTGTAATATGGGAAAGGGAAGAGAGAATAGTCCTGCCAGTCAATCATTGGGCAATTTCTTGATTGGACTCCCTAGGTGGTGCTGTGTGCCTAGAGTTTGGGTGGGGAGAATTTTGCATTTTCTCTAGGGCAACAGATCCTTGCGGTTCTCTAAGCTGAACTTGTGGTCTGTGTCCTTCTTTGTGCTCTCATGAAGGTGGGAAGTGCTAGTGACCAAGGTGGAAGCAAGGAACTGGAAACTGGAAACTTCAGAGGGGAGTCCTGTTCACCTTCTCCTTATGGTGGGAAGTCTTTGATCATTTCTAGTTCTTTTCTGAGTTTAGACAATTGACTTCTTTTTTTTTTTCTTTCTGTCTTCCACTTGAGATTTGGCACCTCCAAACTCCCAGTCCTGCTCTTGTGTTCTGTTGGTCTTGCCTATCTCCTCTTTTCCATGTGCAGCCATATATCCATTTTTTGGGCTTTTCTACCAAAGAGATGCCATAATGGATGTCCCTAGTTGGTCATTTTGCCCGTCCCTCTCCTTTTATTCCTTTTATAATTGGATTCAGATTTTTATTGAGATAAAATATAAACAACATAAATTTGGCATTTTAACCATTTTTAAGTGTGTAATTATTTTACACTAAAAACATTCTCAATGTTGTGCAACCATCATCACTATGTATTTACAAATTTTTTTCATTACCCCAAATAGAAACTCTATACATGTTAAGTATTAACTCCCCATCCTCCACTCTCCCTAGCCCTTCATAACTGTTAATCTATTTTCTGATTCTATAAGTTGCCTAATCTACATATCTTACATAAATGGAATTATACATATTTATCCTTCTGTGTCTGGTTTATTTCACTTAGTGTAACATTTTCAGGATTCACCTACATTATAGTATATGTTGGAACTTCATTCCTTTTTATGGCTAAATAATATTCCATTGTATGGATATGACACATTTTGTTTTTCTATTTATCTGCTGATGGACTCTGGAGAATTTCACCTCTTGGCTATTTTCAGTACTGCTGCTATGAGCATTTGTGTATAAGTACCTGTTTGAGTTGATGTTTTTCTATTCTTTTTTTTTTTTTTCTCTCCATAGGGCACATACAGTCTCTGGGAAGAGAAAGAGAGAGAGAGAGGGTAGAAAACTGAGAAATCAGTACCCTTCCCCCCAAGAAGTATGGCCAAGCTTCAATCCCTTCTCTTCCATTCTCCTCTCAGGATTTTGAGCACACATGCACACATGTCTGGTGTGATTTTCAAGTACTGGATCTGGGACTTGAACTGCAATAAGCCATGTGTGAGTCCAACACTTTGACCACTACACCACCTGCTGGTCCTGAGTTGCTGTTATAAAATCTTTTGGTTACATATCTTTGAGTGGAACTGCTGAGTCATATGATGGTTCTGTTTAACTTCTCAAACAATGTTGTTATTTTTTAACATGCTAAATTAGTTAGGGTTTTATTCTGGTGATTTAAGTATTGCTCAGTACCATCATATTATATGGCGAACCAATCCAGAATTTTCATGTTCTTCATTAAACTGATTTTCTTTTAGAGAGATTTTTGCTATTGGGTGTGTGCATTTGCCAGAGAGACAGAAAGCAAGAAATCACCACCCAGGGAGGATGGCCACATTGCAATTCCTTCTCCTCCATTCTCCTCTTGGGATCTTGGGCATGCACACACATGTGCCCAGTGTGAGTTTTAAGTCACCAGGTCCAGGAATTGAACTACAGTCTACTATGTGGGAGTCCAGCAACATAACCATTGTGCCATATGCTGGTACCAAAAATGATTTCTTAAATATGACACTGAAATACAGGAAACAAGAGAAAAATAAATTGGTTTTGATTAAAATAAAAAACTTTTGTGTTTCAAAATACACTATTAAGAAAATGAAAAGACAAACTACTGCAGAATAAGAGAAAATGTTTGCAAATCATGTATCTGATAAGTCTAATATCAAGAATATATAAATAACTTTTACAATACAACAACAAAAACAACCAACCTAATTTTAAAATGGGGTAAGGACTTGAATATAAACTTGTCCAAAGACTTACAAATGGCCAATAAGCACAAGAAAAGAGGCTCAACATCATTAGTCATTAGAGAAATATAAAGCAAACCCACAGTGAGATACCACTTCACTTCTACTAGGTTGACTATATTTTTTTAAAGGAAGATAATTGTTGGCAAGATGTGGAGAAATTATAAACCTTGTATTATTGACTTTTGAAAGTTCTTAATACATTCTAGATAGAAGACCTTCATTGCATATGTGGTTTATAAATATTTTCTCCTATTTAGGTTTAAAAATATTTAATTGCGGAAAATTAGAAAATGTTGAACGCTCAATGGAAGAGGAAAGTCATCTGAAATTCATGCACATTGATTTTTAAACTGGAAACATTGGTTCTTTTTGGTGATACTGCAGTCCTGCATTTTGGTATAAGTTCCTTTTTTCCCCTCATCATTATTAATTATTTCGGTCTTTCTTATTTTATAACACATCCTTATTAATCTGTGAGGTGCTAATCATTTACTATAGCTCCTACACCTAAGAAAGCTAACATATCATTCAGTACATTAAACAGGATTCTAGCATATGAGGCTTACATATGGGAATTTACATTCTAGTATAGTTTCTCAGCTGTGGATAGTAATCTTTTTATAGTAGCATATGGGTAAGTTTTATATATCTTTGAGCCACAGAATGGACAGTATTTTAAATGTTGACCTGCTATCAAGGATATTTATCTCCTATTATTAGTTTAGTCACTTTAAATCTGCATTTTTCTTATGTATAGTCATATCTATTTATCTCCCTCCCAGCCATCCTATATATACCATATATACCTATCTATCTATATCTCTTATATGTGTAGAGGGTAACATAAAATTTTTTAAAATATTGTGTTCTTTGTCCAACATAATATTTTTAGTAATTTTTTTCTTTTCTTTTTTTTTCTTTTGGAGAAGTTTTGCTATAGGGCGTGTGCACTCACCAGAAAGACAGAGAGGCAGAAAGCGAGAAATCACGCCCCAGGGGTGATTTCCATTCTCCTCCATTCTCCTTCTCCTCCATCCTCCTCTCAGGATCTTGGGCACGCTTGCACAAGTGCCTGGCATGAGTTCAATCCTCCGGGTCTGGGACTAGAACCGTGGTGGACTACATGGGAGTCCAGTGACATAGCCATTATGCTAACTGCTGGTCCCAATAATTTTAATTTATTTTATTATGAGTGGAAATCATATTCACTATAGAAGTTTCCAATGGTCAGAGAAGAAAAATTTTAAAATCACTTGAAATTCTACACTCAGGAAAAATTGGTATTTAATATTTTATTTTAAATCCCTCTGGGGCTTTCAGAACTTTTAAGCTCTCTATTTCTCAATATTAAACTACCCTCTACACCTTACTTGGTTTGAGTCATGTATCTGGGAGCCCAGTTGGAGTGTTTGCACCCCTGTGCTCAAAGGGCTGAGGTATAATCAAGGGAACCTGACCAAAAAGTCCACTCTACTTTTCTGGCCCAGGCCTCTGTATGAAGGAAATGCCCATCTGTTTTCTCAACTGCTGAGCTCATCTAGGCTATGCAGAAACCTCAAGAATTCCCCTTATTTTTTCTTCCTAACCCTTACTACTCCCTGAGACTGAGGGTAGGGCCAACTAAGAGATTAGAAACTCTTTCTGGCCCTGTTTGGCCTGCCAAGGTGAGGGTAGTTACCCTCCTCCCAAGCAGAAGGTACCTACAGTTTGCAACTCTCCATACTAATCTCACCAAGGGGAAAGATTTGGCAGCAGGAGAGAAAGAGTTACATATGTCATTCTTCTCTTGGAAGCCTCTGCCACCGGAGTACTGGCCCACTGGGACCTCAAGATGACCTTCCTCAATGTCTTCCAGAGCTCTTCCTCTTGAAGTTAGCGAGGGGGAGAAGAGGGTCATGGCCTGCTTGCCTTTCCTTCCCCTTGGTGATTTGCTGAAGTACATGTAAGATGGTCTGCAGGTAACATGACTCAACTCCTGGCCTGTGAGGTATATAACCTCCTCCTTTACCTGTATTTAGAGAACTTCAAAGGAAGGGGAACACATTCCCATCCTGTCACTGCTGCATGTTCAGATGACTTATTTAGAGGTGTGCCACAATTACTGTGGACTCAGCTAGCCCTTCCTCCTCCCCCTACCAGGAAGGAGATTGAAATGTAAGACTGACATTATTACAGAGATGGCCTTCAATTGTCTCTAGTTCATAAAAATAATGAAATTGATCACCAATTTGTTGCTAATATTGGTAACAAATTGCTGGAGACCGTCCTGCAATTGATCCAGGTGCATCAAAGTGCCTCAGTTTTGTCATATCACAGACCTTGCCATCTCTTAGGACTGCATAATTTCTGCATTCTTGAGCTCTTATGTCCTAGTCCATCACTTCAGTTGTGGTCACCTTTTCTTTTTGTTTGTACTGATCTTGCCTGCCTCCATTCTGACATTCTCTTCGACTGTTCATCATATTACTGAGACAGAGTGGTATTTATGTATGTATTTAAATTTACATTTATTGTTCCTGGTTCTCTCTGGCTCACCCATTATACCTAGATGATACTCAGAACCACCATAAACTGGTCTCTGTTTATTTGTTCTCTAGCTTTATGTCCTCTCTTCCCAGCCATTCTAAGCCTCTAGCAATTTTCAGAAGACATTTCCTGCCTCCATGCCCTCCTACACATCATTCCTTCTGCTAGGATGTTCTTTTTGACTATCACTTTTCAAAGTCAAACTAAATATTCCTTGCTTTCTTTTTATTTATTTCTTCCATGAACAAGAGAGGCAGAGAGAGACAGAGAGACAGCATCCCTAAATAGAATCTTGATGCTGTGAGATCCAAGCTTCAGGCAACCCTGGATCATGGGTACATGCATGCCTGCACCAGGAAGTACCCGAGGAGGTATTTGGAAGCAAAACATAAACCTTCCCATGTGCCTCACTCATAGAAGTTCATATTTTACTGCTGCACCCATTCTTCTCTTATCTCAAGAATTCTCTGATGCCTTCTGGAGAATGTGTATATTCCCACAACTCCATGGGAGACCTTCTGATTTACTGTCTTTTTTCTCTACCACTATACTGCAAACATTTTGAAGGAGATTATGTTTTATCTGGTCTTGTATCATTAGTGTCTGAATAGAGTAGATGCTCAACATATATTTGCTGAACCAATAAGTATAATTCAAAACCTACACTTTTTTGTCCTACACCTGTACTCATATTTAAAACAAAATTCTTTCTCAATATTTTTGTCAAATGTATCAATTAGACCACTGCATTTGTTTTTCCCATGTTTGTTTTCCCCCTCTGAGAAGATACCTTCAAAAACATTGGTGCCAAATAGCACTTCTTTTAGGTGAGTCTCTTAAAGATATAGCATGAGAAGATTTTCAGACAGGTAAGATGAATCGACCTCCCTTTGTTTTCACAACTTTTTTCATTATCAGAATCAAAATGGTGTTGTGGATGGTATTCATACACATGATTGGATGATTTTTCAACACTGATATAACTTTACTTTTGAATATTATTGACCAAGTTTGTTAACCTCTGAGCATGTTTTATTCGTTTTTAAAAAACATTGTTATAGAGTACATGTGTTCATTGGAGCAAGATGCTGGAGAAAGTACCCCTCAGGGAGGATGACCATACCGCAGTCCCTCTAGGAATTTTGGACATGTACACATGTACATGTAAACACATCGTGTGTTTTACTGAGCTGCCAAGTCTGGTACTCAGACCACATAGTCAGCCATGTGGGACTCTAACTGCTTTAACCATCACTGCACCTGGCTCGCCTTTTATTCTTTTACATTCTCTAGATTTTTTTTTTTGAGAGATTTTTGTTTTAGGGTGCATACACTCGTCAGAGAGACAGAGACACACAGAAAATAAGAAATCACCCCCCACCCCCCCAAGGGAGGATGGCCATGCCAACAATCCCTTATCCTCCATTCTTCTCTCGGGATCTTGGGCACACACATACATGTGCCTGGCGTTTTAAGATGCTGGGTCTGGGACTCAAAACGTAGTCGACTACATGGGAATCCAGCGATGTAACCATTATGCCACCTGCAGGTCCATCTTTTACACTCTCTTTATTGGGTTTTCCTTCCCTTTAAGCTGGTTTCAGTCTTCACCAGCTTTTTGTAATAAATCATTATTAAAGTCACTTATAATGACTTTCCTTTGCCACACCTGACCTTGTCTGCAGTTATACTTTCAATAGATTCTACTGTAGTATCAATAGTTTTCAAACATGAGGGTGGCCTATGGGAGTCTTCTGGAGGGCTTATGAAAACACACCTTGCTGGGCTCAATCCCCAGTTTCTAATTCAGTAAGTCTGGATGGGGCTGATAGTTTACATTTATTAATATGTTCCCAGGTGTTGCTGTTGCTTTTGTTCTGGGACTGCACTTTGAGACTCACTGCTCTACAAACCTGCCTAGCATTCTGCCAATTTTCACAGTTCTAGTCACTTAACTCACACCTGTTGATTCTGCCCCACCCAGACTGTGGAACCAATTTGTACTAGGAAAGAATATAAGACCTTGAGTGCATTCAGTAACTCTCAACTTTGTTACGGATTCAATATGAGTTTCAGACGGGCCTTGCTCAGTGTTCCAGCTCCCGTGCCTTTGCACTTCCTGGACTCCTTGCTACATACACTAGTTCCTCTGGAGCCTTGTTTCACTTGGTCATTTCCTTTTGGAAACTGAAGACCATCAGGTAAAATTCCTTCTCTTAACTGGGCATCTACCTGCTTGCCTAGTTCTCCTTTTGTGGCCCTACGCTTAGCCTGGCATTGTTTGCTTATACTGATTACTTACTGTTTGTTGTTAAAACTTAATTTGCCGCCCTGTGCTGGTGAGTCCACTTGGTCTGGCTAATTCTTATCCAGCATTCTTTAAGGCTAGTTGGTTTTAATTTCACCGGGGCACCTCCAGCTACCTTCTCTTCTATTCAAACATTGACTTCTTTATTCAACTGATCAACTTTGTTGCTATTTCTATGACTGTTGCTCCTTTGTCCCTCTTCTTGATTTCTATATATGTCTTCAGATTCTCTAATCCTGACCTCCATCTCCCTCATACCATAAGACTCAATGCTCGCTTGTTTCTTATATGAATGATTACTTTCCTGGCAAGATTCTGCAGCCCAGTTGTAAAGCTCTAATTGCTAACCACATGCATAACTTATATTGACGTAAGTAACAAATTATGTTCTATCTATTTGAAATTTGTATTGGTGAAATCTGTGGGTTCACTACTCAAAGTGTAGTCTGAGGATCGACAGCATTGACACATTAGGGGAGCTTGTTGAGAAATGCAGGGCTTCAGGCCTCACTTCAGACTTATGGAATTAGAATCCAGTCATTTTAACAAGATCCCCAGGTGACTTGTATGTACATTGGAAAGAACTGATCTGTGGCATATCTCCTACAGGATGAACTGCTACCGCCTAAGACTAAACATGACACAGAATCTTGCATGTCATTTATTTTTACAACTTCCTTTTCGCCGTTGGTGTTATGAGTATAAGCCTGTGTTGAGTGAGTTTTCCACAGACTATAGGAGGATCAGTGAATAACCTGTGATTTTGCAGGAATCCAGAAGTTCTCTGTATATTTGAAATGGATTGTTTCTTAGGAAATCTCTTTGGCAAGGCCTTATCAACTATGACAGCATACTAGAGGAACGTTTCTTTAGCATGCTTTTTGCGCTGCTTTTATGAGGGCTTGGGTGAAAGGCAGGTGGAGGGTCCAAGGTGGCTGAGCCCTATGCCGTATTCAACACTGTATTCCAGTTACTTGGTATAATGCTGGCCCATAGTAGGTTACAATTCAGGTATCAGTCACCAGCATTTATTATGGGAGAAATTACTGTGAGCTTATTACTCAGTCTCCTTACCTATTATAACTAGGGAAACCAAATTGGATGTCCGGTAGATAACCAGCAATTAACATTCTTCCAGGTATTCTTCCTAGTATAGGAGGGAATTAGTGAAAGTTTTGGTGTATGTTACCAGGTTAATCAGTATAATTTTCATGATTTTAGCCTTTGTGAGTATCGCTATTTATAGCCTTACATGAAAATTCAAGTGCAGACCACGCTTAACCTTATGTCATTAGGCAGCCAGTGAGGTAGAGCCATGGTGATGAGGGAGATAGAGTAAGGGTGAAAGTCTGAGATGAGTCTCATCCCTGCTCATAAATCTCCTGAAATTCTGGAATAGGTCCCTCAGATTTCAGCACCAACTCAACTGAAAGGGAATGTTAACCCATTTTGAACAGCACTCTGTAGTTGAGGTTTTTAAGTCTGAAAGTAGACTGAAAGTATTTCAGGTTTTTTTTTTTTCACTCAGTTCTTAGAAATATAACATTTTTTCATGAGCAGATGTTTTGTGTATGGTATCTATTTTGCTAATAAACTTGCCTTGCTTTTGTGAGAACCCTATGCCAATGGGAAAACATCAAATGTCACCTCAGGATCAGGTGGGAGTCTTTCAGTTATCTCTTGGAGTCCTTTGTGTTTAGTTGGTGCATCCCATTCTTGAATTTAAATTTGTGCATAAGAATCATCTGGAGGGATTGTTAAACTAGATTTCTGAGCACCTGCCTCAGATTCTGTGTGTCTTGGGAAGGGCCTGAGAATTTTGCATTGCTAGCCAGCTCCCCAGTGATACTAATGTTGTTGGTCTGTGAACAGTTTTTGGTGTTTGTTTGTTTTATTATTTACTTATTTATTGCCATGGGACACACGTGCTTGCCAGAGAAAGAGAGACACAGAAAAACAGTGAGAAGGAAACCAGCAGTTGGCGCAATTGCTACGTTGGTGGACTCCCATGTAGTTGACCGTGGTTCAAGTCTCAGACTCAGTGGCTTAAACTCATGCCAGGTGCGTGTGCGTGCATGCCCAAGATCCTGAGAGGAGAATGGAGGAGAAGGGATTGCGGTGTGGCCATCCACCCTGGGGGGTAATTTCTCACTTTCTGTCTGTCTCTCTCTGTCTTTCTGGCTAGTGCACATGCCCTATAGCAAAAAAAGAAAAAAAGAAAAGAAAAACAGTGAGAGGGAAAGTGGGAAATCACCGTGTGTGTGTGTGTGTGTGTGGGGGGGGGGGGACCATACCACAGTCCCTTCTCCTCAATTCTCCTCTTGGGATTTTGCACACACAAATGCCAGGCATGATTTTCAAGCCACCGGGTTCAGAACTTGAACTGCAGTTGAACACATGGGAGTCCAGCACCTTAACCATTATGTAACGTGCTGGCCCTTGTAAACACACTTTAAGTAGCATAGCAGAAGGATGTTTTCAACAAAATTGTGCTCTATAGTCTGATTCTCCTACAACTGCTAATAGCACCTTTTGTTTGCCACTCACAATTGGTCATCTTTCCTCCTCCTAGGATAAGGGAAGAAATGACCAAGGTGACCCTCCTGATAGTCTGGAGAGGATTTTTTTCTTGTTCTCAAGGTGCCATGGTTCGGATAACTTTCTGGGTAGGCAGTTTTTATCATGGAAAATAAAAAGGTTTCTTTACCCTAAAACTCCTGGGTCTCTCGTTTTAATATCCTGGAGTCTAGGTGAAAACATCGGCAGACACTTAATGAGCAGATGCTAACCTGATTTGTTGCTCTCTCCTTAAATTCTTTGTTAGAATCCAAAGTAAAAAGTGAAAGTGAAAGTGAAAAATGTCAGACTTGGGACCAGTAGTTAGCGTAATGGCTGTGTCACTGGGCTCCCACATAGTCGACCGCGGTTCACGTCCTGGACCTGGTGGCTTAAAACTCATGCCGGGCACGTGTACATGTGTGCCCAAGATCCTGAGAGGAGAATGGAGGAGAAGAGATTGTGGCTTGGCCATCCCCCCGGGGGGGGGGTGATTTCTCACTTTCTGTCTCTCTGTCTGTCTGGTGAGCACACGCACCCTATAGCGAAAACCTCTCAAAAAAAAAAAATGTCAGACTTCAGTCTTGCAAATTCTTTCTTCCATTTGGCTTCTTTATCTTGCTGTGTAAGCCTGTTCCAACCCAGTGAGAGTTCACTGAAGGCTGCTGAATACTTCATGGTGAGGCAAACATTCTCCATAAGTCTAAGCCATGAATCTTCAAGGCAGCCACCTTAGAGACTCCTAATGATCGATCTTGGGAAATTTTTCATTAACTCTTGGTCTTCTGACGAGTATATTTCTGAAGCAAAAAATCTAGGTCCACAGCATCAGTCCCATGATACAATAGTTAAGTGCTACACAGAGGAGGCCAAATCTCACATGGCTGACTAGGGTGTGAGTCCCAGCCCCAGCGACTCATAAACACTCTGGGTATGTGCGTGCCCAGGTTTCTGAATGGATAGAGAACTAGAGGAAAAGGGATTGTGGTATGACCAGGTGGGGGTGATTTTGTGTTCTCTCTCTTACATGCATGTGCCCTTTGGTATTAAAAAAAGATACAAATAGAACAAACAACACAAAACAAAAACTCTGGGTCTTATACCAGCACAGTTTTGTATATCTATGATTTTTTTGATTGATTTCTTCACCTGTTTAGCTTTCTGTCTCTCCACACATTTGGGGGCTAATCCTCAGCATAGGAGTTAAGCTACTTCTTTCAACCAGATGGGTAGAAGATGGTGTTCAGAGTGACCTGATTATGGACTGTATTGTAAATCTCAGGCTTAGGTATTATCTAGCTTCATTGTCATGGTCAGAAATAAAGCAGAGGCTGTTCAAGGGTAAAGGTCAGTTTGTATGGGAGAAGCAGAAAAGCCAAGGCCCTATCTGCTTAGAATAGTGGCTGGGTAATTTGAATGCCTACAGAATTTAAGCAAGTTATATAAATAAGAGAAGTAGGCAAGAATGGTGATAGGTAAAAGTGAACATGTGCCCTGTCTAAAGAAGACAGCAGCTAAGGAGATCTAGCAGACTGCCGCCATGTAGGAATATGGTATAGGGCTGAATTTCTGAGTTCAAGAGATGCCAGAGTTCTGGGCAATTCCCTCCAACCCCTCAGTGTGAGATGATAAATTTTTTTGAAGTTGCCAAATGTTTTAAATTCCCTTTTAGGCTTAATGTGGTCTGTTCATTTTGATTACTAGACTTTTTTAAAATTTAAATGATTATTTAACTTTACTCATTTATTTTAATTTGACCAGAGAGGGACAGAGTGGTAAAGAGCAGGAGCGAGCGAGCAAGTGAGTGAGAGAGAGTGAGAAGGCAAGCTACCAGGTCTGGGGCTTGAACCACACTTGGCCATGTGGGAGTCCAGTGCCCTTAACTACCATGACTCCTGCTGGCCCCTTGACTACTAGACTTTAGCAGAATAATCAAGGAATTAAAAATTCAGTTTACTGGCTATTGATAATCACGTATTGATATAAAATATTTTTTGTATCAGGCTTGGCTATTGATAATCACGTATTGATATAAAATCTGTTTTGTATCAGACATTTGATCCAACTCCCCAGTTTGGGTTTACTTGTGTCTTAAGTAACAGATAATGATTCAACAACAGATATTTTAATGTTCACTAAAATAGAATTCAGGGTTCTGTTCCAAACTTGGTATAGAAATGGATCTGGATGTGAGTATTCTATAATAGATTCTGTCCTTCTCTTCTGCTTTTTCCCCCTTCCAATAATTATCTTAGAATTAAAGAATTTAATACAAGGATATTAATGGAATATAGTACTAGTACAAATCTATGCTATTTTTAATTTGAGCATAGGCAAATGGAGAGTGAACACCACTGGCTGAGCAAAAATAAATAACTAATAAATGGCTGTGTTTTTAAACTGTAGACACTGCTATTTTTCTCCAGAGTAATGTTGAATCATTTATTTTTATTTTTATTATCACCATACTCTTCTTTATATTACATTGGATTACATAGAACTTTACAGTGTATTACATTGCTTTTTCAAAAGGGAATGCCATGCATGTCTGTCAGTACAGAGACATTAATCTCCCCGCTTCAACATTCAATATCTTTTCTATGTTTTCCCATTCATTATTATTATTATTCTAATTATTTTTTTAAACAGTCAATCACTATTTCTCATTTTGCTTGTAAAAAGACTTTACCCATCATGAAATACTTCTCAGACCAATCCAGTTGCGAATGCTATACATGTCATCATCAACGGGTAATATGCCATATCTGCTTGAATCATTTTTTTAAAACAGCAAAAGAAAAGGGTAAGAATGAGGCAGAAGACAAACTTCAGCTGGATGAAAGAAATATTAAAAGGCAAATGATACCTTCTCCACCATTCTATTGCCTGTGTTCTCTGGGGCTCTATAGCCTAAAGAGGAAAGAGGACAAGCAAGTGGACACACACAAATGTGAAAATACTTAAGTATAAGGAAATATCCAGGTAATGTAGCAAAATCATGTTAAAGCCAAAAAATAATTCATAAATTATTAGCTCAAGGTTTGAAGACTTCTTGCTTATCCTTAAGGACATCAAAAACAATAAATGGTGTATATATAGGTCATATTATAAATTTTTCTTAAGGGCCAACTATTATCTATTTCAACAACTCTATAGGCTACCAGAAGATCAGGAGTAAACATTTTCCTAATACCTGTGTACTCATGGTGGTTCCTTCTTTCTGCTATTCTGTGAATACCAAGACCATCCTGAGAACATGAGTAAAGAGAGGTCACAATTATATTACACTCTCAGAACCAGCAGATAGTGTAATGGTTACATTGGTGGACTCCCATGTAGTCAGCCATGGTTCGAGTCCTGGACCCTGTGGCTTAAAAATATCACACCAGGGGAACGAGCAGTTGGTGTACTGGCTATGTTGCTGGACTCCCACGTAGCTGACCGCGGTTCGCGTCCCGGACCCGGTGGCTTAAAACTCACGCTGGGCGCGTGTGCGTGCATGCCCAAGATCCCAAGAGGAGAATGGAGGAGAAGGGATTGCAGTGTGACCACCCCCCCGGAGGGTGATTTCCTGCTTTCTGTCTCTCTCTGTCTGTCTGGCGAGCGCACACACCCTATAGCGAGAAACCTCTCCAAAAAAAAAAAGTTAATAAAAAAACCAAAAAACTCACACCAGGTGTGTACCACAGGTCCCAGGAAGAGACGAGAAGAGAGGGGATTTTTGTGTGGCTATCTCCCTGGGGAGCAATTTCTCACTTTATGTCTCTCTGTCTCTCTCTCTCTCTCTGGTGAGCACATGTGCCCTATAGCAAAAATCTCTCTTAAAAAATAATTGTTTGCAAAAGTAACTAAATTATTTTTTTCTTAAAATTGGAAGAAGTCTTTAGCATGTAGATATGGCACTTATAAATGTAGGTCTCCCATATAATCTCAGTACTAATGGCAGTATAAGTTAGTATAATATTGGGTCATTGGAAAAGTCATGAACACTTTTTTGCATAGAGAAACATAGCAAAATACATCATGACTTTTCCGATGACCCAGTATATCTGGAGAGAAATTTGGCGATTGTCCCATGTAGTAATTCCCTTTCTAGAAATGTCATAAGGGAAATTATGTTAATGTAAATAAAGGTATCTGTATAAGACTATTAATTTAATTAGCATCAATAAAAAGAAATAACAACCAAATATAATGGTTACTTTATAGAATTACCCTATGGAGTGTTATGTACTCATTAAGACTCATATATCTGAAAAATATTAGTAGAAGATAATATTGCAAAATAAAGGAAAAATATAAAAGTAAAATATGATCCTAACTTTGTAAAAATATGCATAACATTTATTTAACCTCTTTTCTTTCACAGGTTGTCTCTGGGTTATACATTTACATTGTTTCATACTTATTTTTTAATTTTTTTTGCCATAGAGTGAGTGTGCTTGCTAGAGACAGTGAAAGGGAAACTGAGAAATCATTCCCAGGGGAGATGGCCACACTACAGTCCCTTCCCCACAATTCTCCTCCTGGGATTTTTTTTCAAACTGCTAAGTCTGGGACTTAAACTGTGATTGGCCATGTGGGAGTTCAGTGCTATAACCACTATGTCACCTGCTGGCCCTGTACTCTTATTTTATTTCACATTTAGAATCAGAAATGAATATGAAAAAACTATTTGATCTGTTTTCTTGCCTGAAATCTTTACTGTCCAGGCAGGTGAAGATAGCATTGCATATTGCCACTCTAGGGCCTATAAGAGCTGGTTAAGTTATGGTAACTAAAATCCAGTATACCTGGGTTTGACTTAACCTGGTGTCACCATATAGGGTAATCGGCACAGAACAGTGGGAGTAAAAATAGGTGGTGGCATCAAAGAGAGTCCAGGGCAAGGGTTCTGTTCCGAAAATGTGCTCAGAATCTGAGTATGGTTAGTTCTTCCTTTCCCTGGATAAATTACCTCTCATGAAATGCCCAGGATTTAGTCCGTGGTGGATAATTATTGTTGTATGCCATTGGATTGTGGTAGGGTTGCAAGACTATCCATTAAGAAACAAAGTTAACAAAACCTGAGTGATTTAACATCCCATCAAAGCCAGCTGTGATTTAGAATTGATTTCATGACGATTTAATTCTTAGGGATCACTTGCTAATGAATTTAAATAGCCTATTTAATCTTACAATATTATAATTTGTTTTTTTATTAATATCCTCCATACTACTGAGGGGATATGTAAATTTGGGTTGCTAGATAAAATATAGGACACCTGGTTGTATTAGAATTTCAGATAAACAGTAAATAATTTTTTAATATTAGTATGCCCCAAATATTGCATAAGATGTGCGTATACTGGCAAATTATTCATTGTTTATCTGAAACTTAACTGGATGTCTTCTTTTTTTAATGTGGTCTAAACTTTCAGGTAACTTGCTTTGATAAGAAGTGGAAGATGAAGGGCTCAGAGGTTGTTTTGATGGTGTAAAAACTTGGCCTCTTAATCTTGTATATCATTGACCTTTTATTCAAGTTATATAGATTTGGGCAGTCCGACAGAGGCTAAGGATAGGTGAAAAATTGGCACCTCTGTCTCCAGAGCTTAGAGCAGCTACTGTATTTATATCAGCAAGATTATCCTAAATCTAATGAACACCTAACTAACTCATTCAGGATTGTCTGTGGGCTTTGGAGATTGTCTGTTGTTCAGGCTGACAGCTTGAACCTTGAAAAGGAGGTTTCTATTCCCTTGTTTTGTAATTTGTCCTTTCTAACTCTCTGTATAAATAACTTTACTGAGATAACCTATATACCATAAAATCACCTACATTAAGTATATAATTCAGTAACTTTAGTAAATTTAGAGTTGTGTAACCATAATTGTAGCCTTAGAGGCTAGAAAATGTGCTTAAGAAAATAGACCTTGCTCATAGCGTGGTTATCAAAAACCAAGACGGATAAAGTTACATAATTACCTTACCAGTCCTTAAAAGCCAGTCTCATTGTAATCCTTTGGATTGGGGGCTGAGGAAAGTCAAAGTTGGCAGAGGAAGCTGAGGCATCTGACCTGGTTTTTACAGGCATGCACAGCCATTTAGAAAGATGGAGTTCTGGAGAGAACATAGAAAACAGTGAACTACCAAACTTCAATGAAAGAGGATTTAGGAAAAGTGGAAGCAACTCAAGTGTATACCAATGCATAAACAAAACGTGGTACATACACACAGTGGTATACTGTTTAACAAGAAAAAAGAGCAAACGGCTTACATACATTATTCATGGAGGAACCACAAAAAAATATTCTAAATGAAAGAAGCCAGGTACAAGAATAGTATATAATTTCATTTATTTGAAATGTCCAGAAAAGTTAAATCTATAGAGACAAAGTAGACTAGTGGTTGCCTAGGAATGGTTGGGGGAAAAGGAGATGAATGGGCATAAGGGATCTTCTTGAGGGGATAGAAGTATTCTGAAACTGGATCGTGGTGATGATTATTGATATCTTAACAATTATGCATGGAAGATTATTTTTAAAGAAAATCATAGGCCAAATGCTTGACTGATACAGTGATTTTTTTCACTGAAGTGATTTTGAAAAGAGCTGAATATGAAGAGGCAACAAACACTGAGCCTGAACAGCGTAAGTGTGAGTCTAGATTCAGCCACTGACTGGGTATGTGGCTGCACAGGTCACTTTGCCTTGCTTAACCTCAGTGTCCTCCTCAGTAAAACAATATGCATAGGTTTTTTTGAAGAGTAAATAGTTTAACGTGTATCAAAGCACACTGGAAACTGTAAAACTTATCTAAGGGTGAGTTATCTTACTATGGCCAACATCCAAATATAGTTTAAAGCTTCTGATTTACTTAAATAACTAAATTTGAATAAAAAAGTAGTCAGTTAAACCATGAGAACCCCCTACCTGTTTTTGAGAGATTTTTGCTATAGGGCATGTGTCTGGCCAGAGAGACAGAGACAAAAAGTGAGAAATCACCCCCCACACAGGGGGATGGCCACTTCGCAATCCCTTGTCCTCCATTCTCCTCTTGGGATTTTGGGCATGCATGTACATGTGTCCAGTGTGAGGTTCAAGCCACTTGGTCTAGGACTTGAACCATGGATGACTATCTAGGAGTCTAGCAACATAACCATTACACCATCTGCTAAGAGAAGCCCCCCCCTTTTTTAAACTTTATTTATTTTTTAATTATTCATACATTAAATTGCTATCAAATACTATTCATCCATAAAAAACAACAAAGCACTGGGATTTCATAGAAAGTGGATGAATATGGAAGATCTGTTGCTGAGTGAAGCAAGTCAGGCTATGAAAGAGAGACATTATGTGTCTCCACTTAACATATACCAACTGTCCTCACTCTATGGTAGAGACAGAAAGACTGGAGAACGTAAAAGTATTAAAAATTGTAATGGACACTAGAGACAAAGTGGAAAGAGAGTGTGGGAGGGGAAGAGCTTAGGAAAGGAAATTTGGAGGTGGATGGAGATGTAAGACACTTGATAGAATCAATCTAATAAAAATGGCAATCCTACCCAAATTAATCTACATGTTTAATGCAATCCCAATAAAATTACAAGAGACATTCTTGACAGATCTAGAAAAGACAATCGTAGAATTTGTCTGGAACCATAAAAGACCCCATTTTGCTAAAGCCATCCTGAGCATGAAGACAAGAGTAGGTGGCATCCCACTTCCTGACCCCAAAATATATTACAAAGCTGTGATAATTAAAACAGCACGGTATTGGCACAAAAACAGACATGAGGACCAATGGAACAGAGACTCCAGAAATAAACTCCCAAAAATACAGCTAACTCATTTTTGACAAAGGGTACCAGTCAATCCAATGGGAAAAGGAAAACCTCTTTAGCAAATGGTGTTGGAAAAACTGGGTATCCACCTACAGAAAGATGAATCTGAGCCCCTATCTGTCACCATTAACAAAAATCAACTCAATGTGGATCAAAGTTCTAAACCTAAGACCACAAACTATAAAACTACTGGTGGAAAACACTGGGGAAACTCTGGAAGACATTGGGGTAGGCCAAGACTTTTTAAGCAAGACCCCCAAAAGCACAGACAATAATCCCCCAAATAGACAGGTGCTATTACCTCAGATTAAGGAGTTTCTTCACAGCAAAGGACACTGTAATTAGTGTGAATTGACACCCCTTGGAATGGATTTTTGTTAACTGTGCCTCAGATAAGGGACTGATAACCAGGATACATAGGGAACTCAAGCAGTTTACCCAGAAGAAAATTATTAACCCAATTAAAATATGGGAAAATGAGCTGAATAAATGACTTTCTAAGGAAGACATAGGAACAGCCATAAAGCATGTGAAAAAATGCTCAACATCTCTCATTGTAAAGGAGATGCAGATCAAAAACACAATGAGATACCACCTAACCCCAGTCAGAACTCCCTTTTTAAAAGAATGTTAATCCTTCTAAAATTCTTTTTTGTTTTGCTTGGTAGAACCAGTCATTTGATTTAAAGGCTTTGGCTATATTTAATGACTGGTTAAATCTTGCTGTTCTCTTAAAGAAAGAGTAAGAGGGAACCAGCAGTTAGCGTAATGGCTATGTCGCTGGACTCCCACGTAGTTGACCGCGGTTCGTGTCCCGGACCCGGTGGCTTAAAACTCACGCCGGGTGCGTGTGCGTGCGTGCCCAAGATCCTGACAGGAGAATGGAGGAGAAGGGATTGCGGCGTGACCATCCCCCCTGGGGGTGATTTCTCGCTTTCTGTCTCTATGTCTCTCTCTGTCTGTCTGGCGAGCGCACGCGCCCTACAGTGAAAATCTTTCCAAAAAAAAAAAGAAAGAGTAAGACAAACAAAAATCACATATGTATATAAATAAAGGCCTTAAAAGTATTTGTATGCTGAGATGGGTGCTTCTAGGACATGATTTCATTGATATCTAGCAAATCTTTTTTTTTTTTTTTTTTGAGAGGTTTTTGCTATAGGGCGCATGCGCTCGCCAGAGAGAGAGAGACAGAGAGACAGAAAGCGAGAAATCACCCCCCCCAGGGGAGATGGACACGCTGCAATCCCTTCTCCTCCATTCTCCTCTTGGGATCTTGGGCACGCACGCACACGTGCCCAGCGTGAGTTTTAAGCCACAGGGTCCGGGACTACGTGGGAGTCCAGCGACATAGCCATTATGCTAACTGCTGGCCCCAATATCTAGCAACTCTTAATTCTCATGTTCAGGGAAATTGCCTTAAAGATAAGGCTATGCATAATGACAAATTTGAAGGACATTTAATGCAAAGAAAGGGATAGGGATTTGCAAAATGCAGCTTTCATAGAAATAATTTGTATTCATGTAATGACTAATTTTTATATTTTGAGGCATTCATAGATTAATTTTCTTCTATGATTGACAGAGACAGAGGTGGAGAGATTATATAATTTACTTTTTGATAAAAAGATAACGCTTAGTTAAAAATTATTCTATTCAAAACCAGTTGGGCACTTACAGAGAGAATCTTTAGACTCCCACACTTAAGACTCTTTCATAGCTCATACTAGTTGATGTTAAATCATGTCCTCTCTTACCATGAACTTACTAAAAGCAAAGTTTAAAAAAAATTTTTTTTCCATTTTGGAACTAATTTTACATATGGGCCACAAAACTGAAATTGGGCCAAACATAAGCTCTATACAGAGCCACACAGAGGAGATGATTGTGGGAAATGTCCGTCTTGTATAGCTTGCTAACTGGCTAGAGATAACCATGGACAAAATACAGTATAGATGTAACGAGATGGAAAATAAAGTAGATAATATTCTAGATGGAAAATGAATAGAAATCCTAACCTATATCTAATCGGTTTTTAAAAGCAGGAAATAGTATAGGGAACAATAGTTTAAGAGCGAAATAAAGAACATGATTCTCAAAAAACATTCCAAGTTTTGAGCAGGATTAAAAAAATACCTAGACCCATTACAATAAAACTTTAGAAGCACAAAAAATTCTATCAATTCAAGTGAAGGCAGGAAAATAGAAATAAAGGGCAAGCATGGTCAATAGAAAATAAAGTGACAGAATTAAGTTTGAATATAGTAACCACAAAAATGCAAGTTGACTATGATCCTCAGTTAAAAGTCTCAGACTATAATATGAAGTTTAATTATATATAGTTTACAAGAGAACATTTAAAATTGTACACATACACATGCAATAATCTTGGCCCAGGAAGTAGCAAGCTTGAGTAAAAAAAATCAATGAAAACATCCAAGTGGTGATTAAAAATATATCCCTTCCTCCTCAAAATATCTTGAAGCCTAGAGAATTTTATGAGTAAATTCTTAACAAAATTTAAAGGAACACCTCACCTTTTCTATAGTTTGCCATAGAATATACTTAGAGAAAAACTAATAAAACTCACTTTATATATTGGGTTGTTAGAAACGTCTGGTGGAAAAGTCATGACACACTTTTGCATCAAAAAGCATAGAAAATACATCATGACTTTTCTGACAACCTAATAACTAAAGCCAGATAAGGTCAATTGAAAGCTATAGGCCAATCTCACTTATGGACCTTGATATGAAAAGCCAAATAGAAAACTGGAAAAATGACAAAGCCATAAAATGAAGTGGGAATTTATATCAGGAATACAAGATGTTCAGATACTATATATCTATAAGTGCTATCAGTGGCCCAGCCTCAGTGGCACAGTTGGTAGAAAACTGAACTGCAGTGCTGGAAGCCATGTGGCCTATTGGTTTGGATCCTGAAGTTGACTTGAAAACATACCTGGTCTATGCATAGCTGCCCAGGATCCTGAGAAGCTGGATGGCTGGAGAAGGAGAATTTTGATGTGATGAGACCCTGTTGAAAGGGCTTCTATCTTTTGCTCTCTCTTGTGCACATGTATGTACATTTCATCAATGAGTAAACCAAAAAAAAGTGCTATCAGTGGAATTTACTACATTAGCAATTTAACAGAAAACATGCATATACATCCCACTCAGTGGCAAAAGAAGAGATAACATTTCAAAACTCTTTAGTGATAAAATCTCACAGTGAACAGAAATATTTAGCAGATATGATAATCTGCTGACAATTAAGTGTTCCCACTGAGGTTAGGTCTGAGACATGATGAAGACGGCTTCATTTCTCCTGTCTAATATTATACTAAAGGTCCTTACAATGTAATGTATCAGGGAAAAGAAAGAAAACATATAAGAACATGAAAGAGAGAGAAGGTATAATTTTTAAAAATTTGCATAGCATTTATAGAAAATCCAATAAAATAAACCTATACTCTAAAACTAATGAGAATTTAGCTAGGTTTATTGAGATAGGGCCTGGGGACCAGCAGTAATGGCTGTGTTGCTGGACTCCCATGTAGTCGACTGCGGTTTAAGATAGGGTCTGTATAAAAAATTAATGTGTTCATACACCAGCAGCAACCAATTAAATAGGTACGAAAAAATGTCCAGTATAACAACAAAAATACAAACCTGGTAAAAATCACAAACCTAATCAAATGCATGTAAGATCTTTAAGGAAAAAAATATAAAACTATTAAAGAATATACAGGAACTAAATAAATGCAGATGTGAGCAACATTAATCAATTGGAACATTTAGTCTTGTTAAAACTGTTAACTCTCTCCAAATTAATCTATGAATTGATTTTAATACCAAAAGTCCTGCTAAGATTTTTAATGAAATTGGCTGGATTTTGACACCCTTATAGACTAGTAAGTGGAAGAAAAGACATATTTGTAAAAGGAACTTATCAAACATCAGGACATATTATTTAGCTGTAGTAATTAACATAGCATGCTGTTGGTACAGGGAGATACAAATAGAACAGGATCAGAATGGAGAACATAAAAACAGTTCTACGAGGGAGGTGACATTAAAAATCAATGAGGAAATGATGGGTCATTCAATAAATCATGTTGGGAAAATGACTTTCATATAAAAAATAGATTTCTTCCTCAAACTGTTCCCCCCAAAATAATTCCAGATGAATTAAATGTTTAAGCTTAGAAAAAGTACTTTAAATATTCATAGGAAATTGTAGTATAATATCTTTATGTCCATAGGTAATGGAAGACTTAAAAATACAAATCACAGAAAGCACAATGCATAAAAGAAAAAACAATACATTCAACTACATCAATGTAGAGATTTTTGCAAGTCAAAGGACACTATTATACACAAAACTTAAGGAAAATTGACAGGAAGAAGTTTTGAACATATACGTTGAAAAATTAGTATTCAAAATGCATAAAGAACCGCTATACCTTAATCAGGAAAGGAAAATGTAGGATAGAAATAATGGATTAAGACTGTGCATAGGCAATTTGGAGAAGAAATACAAATATTTCTTAGGCTATATGAAAAGCTCATCCTTGGAGAAAGATGGTGATGCCTGCAGCTGGGCCTCAGGGGGTCATCGGCCCCCCAGCATGTCCGTTGGTGTTGGGAATGGTGGGATCCAGGAAAAACCACCTTTGTACAGAGGCTCACAGAACACCCACATAACCATTACTCTCCACCTTGTATGATTAACCTGGACACAGCTGTGCATGAAGTCCCTTTTCCTGCCAGTATTGATATTTGTGACACTGAAGTATAAAGAAGTCATGAAACAATACAGACTTGGGCCCAATAGTGGCATAGTGATCTTACACAATCTCTTTGCTACCAGATTTGATCAGATGATGAAAATTTATTGATAAAGTCTAAATATGTCTTGATTGACACAACTGGATAGATTGAGGGGTTTACCTGGTTGGATTCTGGGACAATCATCACTAAGGTCCTGGCATCATTTCCAACAGCTTTCATCTATGTAATAGACACATCACAAAGTACCAACCCAGTGACTTTCTTGTTCAAAGTGCTCTATGCCTGCAGTATCTTGTACAAAACCAAACTTCCTTTCATTGTGGTCATGAACAAAACTGAAATAATTAATCACAGCTTTGCAGTAGAATGGATGAAGGATTTTGAGGGTTTCCAAGATGCATTGAATTAAGAGACCACATACGTCAGTAACCTGACTCATTCCAGGAACCTTGCTGTTAGATGAGTTTTATAGCTCACTCAAGGTGGTGGGTGTGTCTACCGTTCTGGATACTAGCTCAGATGAACCCTTTGTGCAAGTCACCAGCACTGCAGAAAAATATGAAAGGGAGTATTGTCCTGAATATGAATGTCTGAAGAAATCACTGGCCAGGACACAGTCAAGAGCAGAAAGTGCAACTAGAACACCTTCAGAAAAATATGAGCTCTATAGCTTTGGACACAGGGAAGGCCAAAAACAGCTCATCCTCCATTCTGGAGCTTTCTGACTTGATCTTTACTTGAGTGAACCTTGGATGAAGAGGATGAGGAGGCAGACAGTGATACTGATGACACTGACCATAGAGTAACAGAGGAAAGCCATTAAGAGCCAGTGTTTCAGAATTTTATGAAAGAATCAATGGCACAGTACTGGAAGAGGAGCAATAGATATCACACACTGGGAAATTTGTCCAAAATCTTGAAACTCCATGTGAAAAAACTATCCTTACCTCTAATTGGGGTCTACAATAAAGAACAGTTTTCTTCAGAGTAGCAGTTTCTCCCATTAGGGAAGTCTTATTCAGATGAAGTTGGGGAAAAAAGATTCTTGAACCTAGCAGGTTGATGCTATTCTTCCTTGGCCTTTCCCTTGTATTTACAGAAGAAAGGAGATATTGCCTGTTCTTGGAAGCTGACATACCTACAAGCCCAAACCCTTTATGTTTTAATATTTGAACTCAAGTAATTCTGCTGCTGATGGATAGAATAGAGAGAGAACTCTCCAAGTGACTACTTCTGATTTTTGTTGTTAGACTGAATCTATAACCTGTACTTTCCCAGCATCTTGCCCTTGACTGTACACCATGAATTGCCTTTCTTTTAGTAGAAAAAGAAGGAAGCATGAGCTTATCCAGAGTGGCATTAAGGTCTCCTTGGCAACCAGTCAACATTGGTATGAAATGTGCCTCATCCTGGGTAGCTTATTGTAGAATACCAGATTTGTTGAAGAAAGTGAACAAAACATATAATTAACGAATAAGAATCTCGTTAATAACAAAAAAAGAAGTGCATCCTTATTATTAACCAGCACAATGTCAATCCTTTATTCATCAGAATTATCCAACTTTTTAGGTCTGAAAATACTGAGAATATGTAAAAAGGAGTCTTCTCCTGTACACAGCTGGTAAAAGTGTGATTTGGTAGAGCCACTTTCTAATAGCTTTGGGCAGCTGGAGTTGTAATACCTATGCCCTAATGACCTGTAGGTACATACCCTATACACTCAAACTGTTACACAAGGAAAAAAGATACTACTCTCAGGCCTATTTATATTAATAAAATATCAGAAGCAACTTAAATAGCTGTCAAGAGAAGAAAAAATAAAATGTAGGCTATGCACAAAATGGGGTAACAAAATGCAGTCCAAGGGAAAAGAAATAGACTGCTTTGTACATTCGATGTGGTCAAATGTACAAAAGACGTGCTTTATAATGAACTCCTGGTAAAGGCTGCCCTGTGAAAGGGGAGATGATGGATGTGATCAAGGCTGGAGTTCCAAGGGGATTTTTAAATAAATTTTCATGTGTTCTTTTGAACAGTGTATATATGCATGTCATTTTGGCATAGTGAAATTGCATATGCATAGGAAAAGAGAGGATGCAGAATTAGATTGAATTACAAACTGCTTTTCCTTGCATTGTATTGTTTGAGCTCTATACTGCCTCGAGATGTAAGTATTACTTATTTCTATGTTCCAGAGGAGAAAATGGAAACATGGGTGCCACATGACATGGCAAGAAGAGAGTGGTTCAAAGAGTACAGGTTTTCTCCCTCCACCCTATCCCCATCCCAAGGACTCATTTCCTTGATGTTGTCATTATTGCCATCAGTGGACTTGGACTTCATCTGTACTTTGATGTGGTTTCTTTGATAGCAGTTGGGCACCTGGGTAGGGCTGTGCTTAAGGAAAGGAACCATGCTGAGAGGACAACATGAAGATTAAACTTCTAGTGCCCTTTTCCCATCCAACCATTTCCAGCAAGCAAAGTAGTTGGCAGCAAAGAGTGGTTGATAAAAGAAACATGCGAGCTTTCTCTTTACACCTTATTTTGTCAGATTTCAGAGCATCAGGATGAAGCATGGTAATAATAACTAACATTGGTGAGAGTTGGCACAGAATGTTGATGATTTTATTTTTAAGAATTAATTGCTGGGGACCAGCAGATGGCATAATGGTTATATTGCTGGATAACCATGTAGTTGACTGCAGTTCAAGTCCTGGACCTGGTGGCTTAAAACTCATGCCAGGCACGTGTACATGGATGCCCAAAATCCCAAGAGAAGAAGGGAGGAGAAGGGATTGTGGCGTGGCCATTGCCCATCCCCGTGGGTGATTTCTCACTTTCTGTTTCTCTGTCTTGTCTCTGGTAAGCAAACATGCCCTATCACAAAAATCTCTCTCAAAAAAGAAAAAGAAAAATCTAATTGCTGAGACCAGCAAGTGGCATAATGGTTACATCTCTGGATTCCCATGTTGTCAACCAGGGTTCAAGTCCTGAACCCAGAGGCTTAAAACTCACGCTGGTGTGTTTATGTGCCCAAAGTCCTGGGAGAAGAATGGAGGAGATGACATGGCCATCATGCCTGGTGAGGTGGTGGTGGTGATTTCTTTTTGTCTCTGTCTCTCCAGCAAGTGCACATACCCTATAGCAAAAATCTCTTTAAAAAAATAATTGCTTAAAAAAAAGGAAACACAGTACTCACTTCTGTTGGGAAAGAGGAGAAGCTGAGCCTTACATTTCTAGATGGAAAACAAAACAGCTGAGGAAAACAGAATCTAGAGTTAGTTGGTTACTAGGTGCAACTCTTAAGTTATGTATTTCCTTTAAGTAGGATCACCCTCAATAAACATATATGTAAGCTTTTTATCAATAAAGGAAATATCTCTAGAAAGATTCTGTACTTATTGAAGTTTGTGGTATTGCAGGAAAGATTGTATATATGGTAGAATTTTAAGAAACACTGTATTGCATTTCAAATAAGAATAATTTTGACTGGTAAGAAGTTCTCTCTATATATTGTTTCAACAAAGACCTTTCAATTTAAAGGAAAAGGACAGAATTAAGTGGATTTAGAGTCTAATAAAATTTCAACAGACTATATATCTACCTATATTATATTTTCACTTCTTTGTGAATTTTATCTCAAGGTTTTCTACTCTTTATTAATATATCAAAAATTTTAGGCTGAAGAAAGTATTTTAAGAGGAAGTAAATTTTGAGATACAAGCTTCTTAACATAAGTGTGCTAATGAAAGATTTTTTCTTTTTAAAAAAGTATTTTAAAGAATTGTTATTTAATTTTATTTATTATTATTCTTTAATATAGCCAGAGAGACAAAGACGGAGAGAAGGAGAGGGAGAAAGCAAGCCGTCAGGTCTGGGACTTGAACTGTGGTTGTCCATGTGGGAGTCCAGTACCTTAACTGCCATCCGCTATCTCCCTAATGAAAGATTTTTAATCCACAATATTTGTCAGAAATAAGTGTCTAGAAAATAAGTTTGAAATGAGAAAATAATTCACTAGCTCTAAGTTCAGTTAAAGATAATTTTATTTCAATTTAAATGACCACTTATGAAAAAGAAAAAAAATGATACATAATCTATAGCTGAGCCAGGACTTGCCAATGAATAATACATGGCACCTTATAAATTTAAAAGAAATATATTTAATAAAAATACTAATTTTTTTTGAGTAGAGATAAGCACTGTATTAGTATCCCACACAAAGTGATTAAAAATATGCCATCTCATGAATAAAGTAATGGAAAGTTAGAAAAAGTTAGAAAAACTGAGACAAAACTAGGAATGATAATTTTTTTAATAACATCAGAAACATTCCTATTTTTCATTTATTTGTTTTAATCATAAATGATGCATATTGAGGTACATTATACATATGGATTATCTGAGAGGGACAGATAGTTTTTGCTGAGTAATTTATTTAATTTCTTTTTCAGGGAGTAGAATTGGAGTGCAAAGTTGAACAAAATTGAGTCTCTCAGTCCCGCTAGGAGCTCTAACTTAGCAGGGAAAATTTTTATAGATATAATTAAATGTGATAAACACAAGTCTTTTGACTTCCCCACTTAAAAAGCAAAACAAATACGCAAATACAGACTTTGAAACATCTGTTTAAAGCCCTACTTAATTATATTGACTTTCCAGACCCTTCTCATATATCTACCTTTTTAGAGATTTTCCCCTATATGCAACCTTCTCTCCCACGGCCCTTTACCTCTGTTCTCTTTCCCCCTTGATTCACAAATTCTGTTTTAACCACAGTAATTGTCCCAATGCACAAATTTGACTTTCTCCTTCATATACGTATGACTTTACGTTTCCATCCAACTCCCATCTTCAATTCCAGTGAGTGCTTCTAGTTCTTTCAAGACTTGACTCAAACAGCACTTTCTCTGTGAAACCTTCCCTGACCTCTCATGTCTATTAATATCCTTGTACTATAGTTTTTCGATGGCATGTCTGCCTGCTCCATGAGGCTGTGAATTCAGGAAGGCAGAAATCATAACCATTTTCTATCACTGCCTAACACAGTGTTTGGCATTCAGTCTCTCTTTACTAAATGCTTGCTGGATGAATAAATGAGTGCAATAATGGAATACATAGAGGAGTTGGGATAAATTCCACTGGGCTTTTTGCCCAAGAGAATTCAGTAGGTTCCCACAATCCCTAAAATTTCCCCTCTTACCTGGATACCAAGATAATGGATAGAGCATTTCTCTGTGGGAATTGGTGTCAAAAATTGGGAAAGGTCTAAGAATTTTCTCTGATTGAAAGCGAACAAGTGGGTCTGTCACAGTTTCATTGATTCTGGAAGAAGATAGAAACTCCTGAATCAGAGACATAGGACTTTACTCATGGGGTAGCTCTCAGGATGAGCTTCACATCTGTTTCAGTTTCCTCAAATTCCATGAAGGTGATGTGTAGGGCTTGCGTGAATGCTGTATATGTATCCCAGATTAGGAGCCCTGAACAGATGAAATCCCAGTCTTTTCCTCCCCAGCCTTTGCCCTGGAGGAAGATATTACCTGGGAAGAAAACATATCTGTCCTCATCTCTGAAAGGAGACACTTGACCTATCAAGGGTGTTCATTATATAGGTCCAGGACTACCTATCTATTCTGTCATATGTTCTTTCACCTATTTAAAAATGAGAAAGCAAGCCACCAGTTCTGGAACGAAACTGCAGCTAACGATGTAGGAGTCCAATGCCTTAACCACTGTCCCACCTGATGGCCCCTCTCTTTCCACTCTTTAAAAAGAATTATTTATTTATTTAATTCCATTTGTTATTATTGTCATGTTTTAATTTGAGCAGCGAGAGAGCAGAGTCCTGGACCTGATGGCTTGCTGTCTCACTCTTTCTTTCTCTCTCTCACTCTGTTCCTCTCTGGTCAAATTAAAAAATAAATAAACAAAATTAAATTAAATAATTCTTTAAAAAAAATGTCATGACTTTCCCAACGGCCTCATATATATGATTCTACTATTCATATAATAAAAAAATTTGGAAAACAAAACTAGTCTATAGAGATAGAAAGCAGATCAGTGAATTACAAAGAAATATGTGAAAACTTTTACAGGTGATGGAAATGTTCATCTTCTTTTCTTGTGTGTGTGGTTATAAATGTTTATTGTTAAATCAAAGGTATAAATATATAAATATAACTGATCAAATAGTTTGTTTCAAAAAGCAGCAGTTCCTCTACTGCTTTTGACCCCTCCCAGAGAGGCAGCCACTTTCACCTTTTACAGCTGATTATTTTTATATTTTCTACATGTCTTTATTATTACTAATTTTTAATTTTCATAGTATCCAATATTATAATAGAATACAGAATTTTTTTCATTATGTATACCACTTATCATTATAAAAGAGGCCTATTACCTCATTTTTCTCAATATATATACTTAACAAAAAAGTTGCTGTTACTTAGGACTTAAGATTGTGGGACATAAACCTCTAGCAAAAAGAATAAAAAAGAATATTACTGGTAACTTCTAAAAGTATAACTAATGTGTTTCTATTTTAAATTATAATACAATATTTATAAAGACCATGAAATATAAATTATTTACTTATAACATTAACATATTTGTAAAATATCGTCTAGAAAATGTTTCGACTCAAGTGAACGATTATCCTCTTAACTACATGGTTTTCCTCAGTGCTAATGAGCAATAAACAAGACTTTCTGTGAAGCTAGTCCAGCATATCTTGGTGTGTCTCAGTAAGTTCAATATTCTTTGGATTTAGAGATCAGTCATGAAGGGAACCAGCAGTTAGCGTAATGGCTATGTCACTGGACTCCCACGTAGTCGACTGCGGTTCGCGTCCCAGACCCGTGGCTTAAACTCACGCCAGGCGCGTGTGCGTGCGTGCCCAAGATCCCGAGAGGAGAATGGAGGAGAAGGGATTGTGGCATGGCCATCCCCGCTGGGGGGTAATTTCTCGCTTTCTGTCTCTATGTCTCTGTCTGTCTGGCGAGCGCCCGCGCCCTATAGCGAAAACCTCCCCCCCCAAAAAAAAAATAGAAAAAAAGAGATCAGTCATGAAGAGGCTCCCAGCTATTTCCAGGGGTGATGGTTGGGATTCCAGTCCATGGGAGAGGGGGTCTCCAGGTCCCACTGGCCTCCATGGCCCTCAGATGGAGTCAAGGTGGGTCAGTGCAGCATGGCAGCTTAGGAGGCCTGCGTGGAGGGGAGGGACAGGCGCTGCTTTCAGACCCAGTCCTACTCCTGGGGAATATCCCTTCAAGACTGGGTCCTCAGCTCCTGGCAGGGGTCCAGCAGTTCCCTGTGATGTGGAGACTCCCAGGTCTTCCAGAGACTTGAGCCGTCTCAGCATGGCCACCATCTATTCTTCTTGTTCTGAGGCTCTAGACCTTTCTTCTTCTAGTTGTTGAAGCAGGGAACTCAGCTCCTCCCTCAGCACCACGCTGAGCCTCTTCTGGGTTCTGTAATCTTTGGTAAAGTGCAGGAGATTGAAAGACTCTCTTTCTCGCCTGGCATGGTCTAAGGACAACTCAATCCTTGCATGCTCCTTGTGAGTAGCACTGAGCCTATCAGAAAGATGGCATTTCTCTTCCACACACGCAGCCAGTGTCTCTGCAAGCTGCTTCTCTCTTCTCAGATAAATTCGCCTTCTCAGACATTGAACAAGCCTGAACATAAATAAGAGGACAGCCAGGAAACAGAGGAGCAAGGGACACTCCAGCGCCTCCCTCTGGAGGTTGTAGAGTGAGCCTTGGAGTCAGGTCACTGGGCAACAGCTCCTTCACCACCTCATCCAGCTTTCCAAATAGCATAAGTCCAAGCTCCACAGAGGACTGTAGCCCCTCCATGGCTCTGTAACCACCATGGGGCTCTGCCCAGTTACCGTGGACCCAGCGAGGACAAAAAGTGCCAGGGAGCACCCCAACATTCCACCTGGAACCCAGCCAGCAACTGGCATTCTGGATTGGTCAATTGTGTGGTTTGCAGTGGGGGAAGACTTGGACAGTCAAATAAGTTAATGTTCATTTTCTTGATTGTGTTATTGACTTCACAAATAGATACAAATATCAGAATTTATCAAATTTTATTCTTTTTTTTTAAAGAGGTTTTTGCTATAGGGTGCATGTGCTCACCAGAAAGACAGAGAGAGACAGAGAGACAGAAAGTGAGAGGTCACCCCCCCCCAGGGAGTATGGCCACATGCAATCCCTTCTCCCCTATTCTCCTCTCAGAATCTTGGGCACACATACAAAGACTTGTGCAGCGTGAGTTTAGGCCACCAGGCCTGAGACTCAAACTGTGGTCAACTACATGGGAGTCCAGTGACATAGCAATTATGCCAACTGCTGGTCCCTCAAATTTTATTCTTTAAATGTGTGCGGGTTATTGTACGTCAACCATACCTCAATATGGCTGTCTTGAAAGGATTCTTTAGGTTCAGAAGTGGAGGAAGAACAGATGTTTGATTTGCTTTGGTTCAGAGGAGAGATAGCTTACCTGTTACCTGATGATCTATCCCACATTGTGAGCTTTCTTAATTTGTATTTGAAATAAAATTCTACAGAGTCAAAAAATTGGCTTACATGAGCAAAATAGCAGGAGCACACGAGATCCATAAGAGACTCAGTGATTCATACTAGGTGTGAATTTCCTTGGTTAGATTGTTTTGTTTTGTTTTCCTCTAATGTGTACTTTACCATGATCTGAGAGGGTTCTGTTATGGGGATGATTGTGTAGATCATTTTGGCGATATGAAACATTCAGGACAAAGAGGAAGTCTGAGCTGGAGTTTGGTTAGGATGTTAGAAAAATGCTGGTGTCCTGGGAAGTAGTAGAGAAGGAAGATGAAGATATTTTAAAGAGAGCTTATCAAAGCAAATGTTCCATGACATATTATAGGTACCAGATAAATATTTACTTTTTAGATGAATGGACAAATGAATGAATATTGTCTAGGGCTGTCCTGGAATAAATGAAAGATGAGAAGATGCTTTTTATTTTTCATTTCTAGGATAGCAGTTTCATGGACAAATATGTCTCTCTGTTGTGCATATGCATCAGTCAGCCACAGATCATGGGCACATACATGATGCCTTGCCTACTCAGGGAGGTCTCTAGGTGCAAATTAGAACCTCTCCATGTGGACCAGGCTTGTAGAGCACTGTATTTCACCACTGTTCCTCTGTATCATCCCCTCTATGGCAAATATATTTTAATTTCCAGACATTTGACTAACAAAACATTACTTGAAAACCAACCTAATTATAAACTAGAGACTATGACCTATTTATAATAATAAACATTTATTGTGCTATGTTCTATGACCTATACCTTGCATAATCATGGAGGTCTAGCCATAAGAAAGCTTACTCTTCTTAAGTGTTAAGAGACAGCCACCTAAGCAGAATACAGAAGCCAAGAATACAGAAGCCAACCTGGATTCTTGCTGAATTAACCTTTCAACTGAGTTTAAGAAAAGAGAAGAGATCATATGGGTTGAACTGCATGGAAAAAAACTGTATTGAGCTGGGTGTTAAAGTATGATTTCTGGGGCCAGCAGGTGGTGTAGTGGTTAAGGCACTAGACTCCCATGTGGTTGGCCACATTTTGAGTCCTGGACCTGGTGGCTTGAAACTCATGCTGGGCACATGTGTGTGCATGCCCAAAATCCTGAGAGAATAGATCATGTTGTGTCCCTCCTGGATGAGGGGGGTGATTCCTCACTTTCTGTCTCTCTGGCGAGCACACATGTCCTATAGAAAAAAATCTCTCCAAAACAAAACAAAAACAAAACCACAAAAATAAAATTTATGATGTATGACTTACAGTTGGGTTAGCAAATGAGAAGGAGGGCATTCCAGGAACAAAGATGTAAGGAAAGCAGTCCAGCCTGAGTTTAGGGGTGCATGTTTGCAAAGGCTTAGTAGATAGACATGGTCCAAATTTATAAGGACATGGAAAGCCAGGCAGAAGAGTTTAGATTTAATCCAGTAGACAATTGAGAGCCTGTATATAATGCATTCATCTGCAAATAACACAAAAGTGACTTGAACAAATAAGATTTTCTTTTACTCACATATCTGATGCCACCAGGGAACTAGTCCTGAGAATGTTGGCTTCTGTATTCATGCTTATCACCTTATAGTCATAAAGGTGCTACAGCTTCAGGCATCATTTTTACATTCATATTGGTGTTCCTAGTCAGCTTTATTTCCACCCCTGTCCCATTCTAAAGGGAATGAAAACTTTCCAAAGAGCTTTTGTCAGACTTCTGATGTTTGGTGTGACAGAACTGGGACATATGCTTTCCCCTAGGGTAAGGAGGCTAGGAAAAGAAGTACTGGGCTTCCCAGCCTCTCTGAGATATCATGGGAGAAAGGAGTTAGTAATGGCTGTTGGGTTGTATGATAAACATGTGCTACAGTAGTTGTTTTATAGTTCTTGAGCAAGAATTGGCATGTAGAAAACATACATCCTATCCAAACTTGTTTCTAGAAAAGACTTAGAGAAAAGGACAGTTGGGATGACTTAGATTATTATTCAGCAAATATTCAATAACTTCTCCCTGCCACTATGGGCATACATACTTCCACTTCACTGAGGTTGGGCTTGGCCATATTATTGGCTTTAAGCAGTTGAATGTGAGTAAAAATGACAGTGTACTAGTTCAGAATCTAGACTTTAAGAAGACTCTCATGTTTCTTCTTTGCTGTGCTTCTACTACTACCCTGAAAACAATATACCTCCACAATGGCTCACAAGCCCTAGTAGAATAAAAGATCCATGAAGCAGAGCTATCTCAGATGTCTTGTGGACTACAGATTCAGGTAGAACTAGCCTAGCTGACCTACAGACCTAGAAAGAAAGAAGAAAATCGGTTATTGTTCTGTTGTACTAAACAATAGAACTCCTAGTTACATAGCAGTAGTGATAGTTACAGTGGTCCTTACATCAAAGTGATCTCCCTAAGGCATTCTGTTATTATTCAAAACTCAAAATAATACTGATATAGGGCATTTGTATTGTGTTTGCACATAAATGACAATTGATATAGTTTTTGCTGGTAGAAAGGTAAAATAAACATCATTACCATTACTTACCTCAGTTCTAGAGTGGAATATTGAGTATTAGGGCCAGTAGATGGTATAGTGGTTAAGACACTGGACTCCCAAGTGGTGGACCACAGTTCAAGTCCTATGGACTTGGCAGCTTGAAACTCACATCGGGCACATGTGTGTATGTGTCCAAAATCCCAAGAGAAAAATGGAGGAGAAGGGATTACAGCATGGACATCACCCTTGGGGGATGATTTCTTGTTTTCTGTTTCTCTCTCTCTCTCCAGTGAACACATGCACCCTATAGCAAACAAACAAACAAAATCCTCAAAAACAAAAAAAAGGAAGAAAGAAAAAATGGGTGTCAGTGAGGTACAGTGATCTCTTTTAGCTCACATGGCCGATGTGGGGAGATCATCACTCTTTTTTGGCTCAAAGACTTTTTCTACTATACTAATTACTCTTGTAGCATCCTATACAGGTAAACATCTGTAGCATAGCTCATAGCTACAAAGATGTTTACTTTAGTTCATAATGTATTTTCATGTCATAGCACTATGCCTGGAACATAGTAGGCATATGCTTAATGAATGAATCAATGAATGAATGAAAAATGACCCAAGAAATCTTTATGTACAATAGATAGAGGGCAAAAATTTTCCCCACCTTTTCAGATATAAAGTGAGTAGACATGTCCTTTATCAAATCCTGCATAGTTTATGAATCAAAATCCATTCTATTTTATCAGGGATAAACCTCAGCAAGCTGGCTCCCATACATGCTCCCATACATGTACCTTTACCACAGTTTTTTGGGAGAAAAAAGGTTACATATGTCAGAATATTAGGGGAAGTCACAAGGAAAGTCTGATTAGCATGGAATGCTACATGTGCTTGGTGACCTATCCTTTATCATTCAAATTATGAGTATCGCTGTAATGTCCAGGTAGACAGTAATAATAGGATCTTGGTAGTTGTGCCCTGGAAGACTTCTGAATCATGTACATGGGCCTATTTATGTAACAGCCAATAGTGGGATGAGAAAGAGAATGAAGACAGGCAAAGTGGGAATAGAATAAAAGGTTAAAAAATAGAAAGTGGGGCCAGCAGGTGGCATGGTGGTTACTTTGTCTAGGAGGGTGTGATTTATCACTTTATGTCTCTATCTCTCTAGTGAGTGCAAGTGCCCTATAGCAAAATAAAAAAATCTTTAAAAAATGAAATTATTTTCCTTTTGCTCAAAGCAGGTGACAGAAGTAGTGTATTGTCCCAAGGAAAGACTTTAAATCAGAAACATTGGCATTGAGTGTTGTGTCAATCATGATTTAAGTGCTTCAACAAGTTGCTTATTTTCTCTGGACTCAGTGTCCCCATCTATCAAATGGGAACATTAATAAATTCTACTTCATAGAGTCGTTTTGAAGGTCAAACTCAGTAGCTTACATGAAAACACACAGTAATGTGCTCCAAAATTATAATAACCATTTTTTCTTCTGGTCCCAAATGTACTTTTCAGGTGAAAGAGGGGGGAAAAATAAAAACTAAAGATTTAATTGGTGTTTTGCCTTAAAGGGCCATATATATCTGTAATTAAAATTAAATTTCTTCCAATCATACAAAAGCTATTTTTATTTTGTCTTTCCATTTCGGTTTAAAATTTTATTCTTTTTTGCCCTAATACTAGATTGCAAGGAGAGGATGAGCTTGCTTCATTCTTTACTATTTACATGATTGGTGACATTGTTATTGCCTGCTTCAAACAGAGGTCACTTATTCAGTTTGCCTTTTGTTAGCTTTACAAGTTCCCAGATTTAGCTCTTTTAGCTAGTTCCATAGCATCAATAGGGTATAGCATTTTTTTTTTTTTGGAGAGTTTTTCACTGTAGGGCGCGTGCACTCGCCAGACAGACAGAGAGAGACATAGAGACAGAAAGCGAGAAATCACCCCCCAGGGGGGATGGTCACGCCGCAATCCCTTCTCCTCCATTCTCCTCTCGGGATCTTGGGCACGCACGCACACGCGCCCGGCGTGAGTTTTAAGCCACCGGGTCTGGGACACGAACCGCGGTCGACTACGTGGGAATCCAGCGACATAGCCATTACGCTAACTGCTGGTTCTCAATAGGGTATAGCATTTTAATGGTCAAATCAAGCAAAAAATGGTTTAATCACAGATAATGTGTTGTGGTAAAAAAATTTTTAAAAGTCTGTCAGTCCTACACTTTTCTTATTTTTGGCATGAATTTTTGGTGCAATGTTAGTTTTGGAAATATTTTTGAAAATGTTGCATTGGCTTTTTTTGGTAGTCAGTCTTAAATTTACTTTGTCTATAAAGTGATGAAGCATAAGTCAGGTGGTAATGATGAAATGTACTTCCCTGACTAATGCAATCAACTCATAAATCCAAGAAACTCATTCAAGAAAATGCACTGTATCTGAGCCCCCTCTACTTGGCCAGTGGGACGTTTCCTTGGCCTTTCTTTTCAAGGACCAAAATAAAATAGAATAAAACTTATTCATGTGGGCAAAACAAAATATTTTGTGTTAAAAGTCTGCCTGATTAGATCTCTCAGTATAATATAACACCCCTGAAGTGACAATTTCAGAGGAAAGAATTATATTTTTTTACTAACAAACTTTTTCCCCCAAATTAAAACAGTATCTTATTTTTAGAGAGTAAAATGTAAATCCAAAGTACATTTTATTGTTCAAGTGGATCTGGAAAGACCTAAATATGAAGTGCATTTCATTGTTCAAGTAGATGTGGAAAGGCTGCCAAATCTATCATTACAAATCTCAGAGATTTCATAAGAATTGAAAAAAAATACAACCAAACCCTTGCCCCCTTTTAAACATAAGTCACCATGCCTAGCACACTTGCTGGAATCCAATAGACATCCCATACATATTCCAGGACCTTGTACTGATAGCCTATCCTCAGGTGGATTTGGTTGTTCCTCCCCCACTGCTCCTATAACTTCTATACTCTCCATTGTGATACCTCAGTAGTATAAGGATTTAATTATATTTACATATCCTTGCCCCCTTTTAAACATAAGTCACCATGCCTAGCACACTTGCTGGAATCCAATAGACATCCCATACATATTCCAGGACCTTGTACTGATAGCCTATCCTCAGGTGGATTTGGTTGTTCCTCCCCCACTGCTCCTATAACTTCTATACTCTCCATTGTGATACCTCAGTAGTATAAGGATTTAATTATATTTACATATCTCTTGTCTTCTCTCTCTCTCCTCTCTCCCCATCTCCCTCTATTTCACCAGGCTAGCACCTTTTCTTTGGAGGCCACAAATGGGCTTTGTTCATCAGTATTTCCACCAAAACTTCATGCATGGTCAGCACATAGTAGACATCTAGTATTTGAATTAGGTTTGTTGAATGGACGAACGCATCTCAAGGAGTTTTGAAGCCCCCTTGCTCTTTTTTTTTTAGAGGTTTTTGCTATAGGGCGCGTGTGCTCACCAGACAGACAGAGAGAGACAGATAGACAGAAAGCGAGAAATCACCCCCCAGGGGGGATGGTCACACCACAATCCCTTCTCCTCCATTCTCCTCTGGGGATCTTGGGCACGCACACACACGCACCCGGCGTGAGTTTTTTAAGCCACTGGTTCCGGGATGCGAACCGCGGTCGACTACGTGGGAGTCCAGCGACATAGCCATTACGCTAACTGCTGGTCCCAAGCCCCCTTGCTCTTCATTGGATTCTTCTAATTTCCTTACCTTCTCCTAATTTTCTTTCTAGCATTTGGAAACAAAAACTTGGTAAGAAGGAAAAGGTTCAAAGAATCAGTCATTTGTCTTACCACCCCTTACACAAGTTTTCTTCTCTTTACCATCCACCAAAGAAAGGTAGGAGACAGAGTGGGATTCCAGCTGTCGAAGAGAGATACTTGTGACTTTTGTCCTCCAATGGGGACCACGTATGAGTTGGACAAGGATCCAAATATAAAACTAGAAATTCCTTAGATTCTTAGCAAAGTTATTTTTTTCCCCTCCTTTCAAGTTCTTTTCTATCAAAAAATGCCCTCCAAGTGTTGCAGAAAACCAGATGCAGAGGAAGGGAAAGCAGCCCTGGGAGAGATTACGCCAGCAGGCCAGAGGTGTTAACATTCAAAATCTCCAGCTCTGACTGGGGGTTGAACATGGTCTTTTATAGGGGAATTGGGGAACAGGAGGTCTTGGGGTGGGGCTTGGGCTCAGATCCTGCCCTACACAGCGCCAAAGGGAGGAGTCAGGGAAGCAGGAAATCTAATCCATTGAAGGTACTAATCCATTCAAGGTACTAATCTACCCAAGGTTTTCAGGTTACCCTGTAGCTCCAGGGAGGTACAGTAAGTTTGCTGGAGGGCAGAAACCTTAGACAGCTATCAGCCCTGAGTTATTAGTCATTAGGAATTTAACAGTTTATAATGGAGACGCTCCTCCAAGATGGAGTCACTCCTCCAAGATGGAGTCTTGCCTGTTTCACGAGATCATAATAAAATGATTTAAGAATTGTTTATGTCACTGTTCCTTGATTACTGTAGTCAAGAGTCCATTTTATGTTATTTCAACATGATGTTACTTGGTTTACTCAGTCGCATACCTAAAAGGGTCTTTGATTAAGCACATGATTCAGAGAGTATTACTTCATTCACTTAGTACACAAATGACCCTCATAGCACCACCTGAAGTACTTATTCAAAAGAAAATCTAACACAGCTTTGCAGAAAAAGAAACATTTTTACCCAAATTGCTTGTATTGTCTATTTTCCAGTCATTTTTATTTATTTATTTATTCTTGTACTGCAGTATAGTTTACAGAAGGTGAATGCAGTGCTTTTCTACATGTTTTCAAGGCTTTTTTTAGTTCAAATGACAATTCATTTGTTATTTTTATGGTAAGCTAGGGAATGTGGTGTTGATAGCAGCTGTTACCCTCTGTTCTTGTAGTTGCACTACAGATTCATCAGGGATCACCTACCCTGTTTACCCTCAAGCCCACAGTTGGAGAAAACTGCTTTTATTGTTACAACTATTCAGCTGCAATTAACAGGGCACCTGAGATTTTGCAAACTATTAAGTCCATTAGTTGGTGCAATGTTAGTGACTATGAATAAAAGTTGCTTCTGTCCTTTTAATTACTTAAATTCAACTTATCCTAAAACAGGATTGATTGGGCTCTTTCCAAATTTTCTGTCCTTGAAGAGTCCCTGTGACCTTACCTTGAAGAATGTCCAGGGTTTTACTTAATGTCCTGGGTTTTACTTGGGTGTTTAACAATACCTATCACGTTCAAAAAATTGTATTTACTACATTTATTTTAGGATTATTCTACATTCTGTTTTTTTCCTATAGACTTTTGATACCTATTTACAAGACTCTATGGTAGAAAGCATTGAAATAGTGGGGGACAGAATGAAGGTCTTTGATTAAGAAGGTATGTGGTTATCTATTGTCACAGTAATACTATATAACACACCTCTTAGGTGGCTTACAATATATTGGGTTGTTGGAAAAGTCATGACATACGTACCCAATTCATTCCTGTAGCTGACAGGGATAAGGCTTACTCCTGTGCCTGAAGTCAGCTGCCAGTTACCAGACAGCTTTCTTTTTTGGGGGGAGAGGTTTTTGCTTTAGGGCGCATGTTCTCACCAGAAACAGAGAGAGAGAGAGAGAGAGAGAGAGAGGCAGAAAGCGAGAAATCACCCCCCAGGGGGGATGGCCATGTCACAATCCCTTCTCCTCCATTCTCTCAGGAGCTTGGGCACGCATTCCCAAGTGCCTGGCCTGAGTTTAAGCCACTGGGTCTGGGACTTGAACTGCAGTTGACTACATGGGAGTCCAGTGACATAGCCATTACGCCAACTGCAGACAGCTTTCTTGATATTGTCTGATTTTGCTTAGATATACTGGGTGTGTAGCTGTCAGCTGACTTAAGGGGGCCTTGCCTGGGAAGACCTGAGTGCCTCAGTGCAGATCCATGTGTCTTTCATTCCCCAGCACGCTATCCCAGAAATGTTTCCATAGCAGTAGTTAAAGGAAGGGGCAAACAAGTCTTCTCATGCAAGCACTTGTCAAGCACCTGCTCACATCACATTTGCTCGTATCCCATTGAGTGAGTCCAAGGTCATAGAGGATTGACACTGAAAAGTTACATGGCAGAAGGTGTAGAAATGGGGGTAAGGTTGAAGAATGGGAGCTACTTTTGCAATGAATCGACTATAGAATCCTCCATTCTAAGCCTGTACAAAGCCCATTTCTGCTTTCCATGGATTGTGCACATTTTCTTCCTTGCCTTCTTCCTCACAGGTTTAAATAGCTTGCTCTCTTCTTTTGATCTTGGGCTCATTTTCCTCACCTGTTCTTTGTCTTTCTTTTCTAACCTCCCCTCTTTCAATCTTTACCTCCTTTTCCCCTTACCCTCTCGTCTTCCTATCCACGGAGAAACAAAAAACAAACCAAAAATCTCATGTTCATAGATAGTTGTTTGAAAGGAGTATTTTTTTTTAAGTCCCTGGAGCTCTCATTACTGATTAACTCCTCAGAAAAGGAAATGCTGAAACCTCTATTTCTCTAGAAACTTAACAATGTGGGTGGTTCTGGTGTGGGCAGGAATAGAGTCAGACTTAAGTTGTCCTGAAAGAAAAAAATCAAAACCAAAAAACTCCATGAACCAAACACAGAAACAAAACCTAAATAGATTTCCCAATGTGTTTTTGAAGTATTCTCCCAAATTTACCAACTGGAAATTTGAACTGGGCTATTCTTTTTAATTAAGGGTTTAGAATAGACGTGGATGCAGGTGGTATTTTGGTTGGTAGTATGTGGTGATAATCATTGTTGCCATAGCTACCCGAAAAAGTGTTCAACGGAATATCACTTCATGTTGGAACTTCAAATAAAGGCTGTAAAAGTTCTATGCTCCTCATATAGATTTAATTTAAAGGAAAAAAAATCTTCTATATTCAGGCTGGAATCTGTTTCTTAATCTGTCCCTGAAAATATGGCTCAGTGTTCAAAACAGGTCAATTTAGGGGTAAGTAAATTTTGTTAATAGATTTAAATTGAGTTCACCTAGCTCCTTCCACAGACTTGGCTTGTATTATACTAATGGTATAACAACTTAACAAAGTGGAATATATTAAGGTGATTTATTATGGTAAACATTTAATGAGAGTTTGTGCTTCTGTTGGGTTTCAGGGAAAATATCTCTGTTATTATATAATGTTCATGCAATGTGCCAATCCTTGATTTAAAAAAAATGCATCTGTAAAAGTCTCACATACAGTAACACATATTCCAAGAGGGCTCAAAGGCATTTACTCAAAATCCGCTTCTATTAATCTACCTTGGGACATCCTGGGCTGGGTTCCATGTGGTTAATTCAATATGAAATAGCAACTCTGCTTCTCATAACGTATCATATATTATGTTTAAGACAGTGGAGAGTTTGATATTATTTCCCAGCCCTCTGACCTAAACCTACTTTTATGCAAATTATACTTATTTTTCTTTTCTACCTACCTGTTTGTTTCAATGGATCATTTCTCTATCAATTAGATTCTGTGAGTCCAAATTTCCTTATCTGTAAAAGCAAGGCTATAATACCTCCTTCCCATTATTGTTGTGAGGATTGAAGGTCAGTATTAATGAAAACAATCGATAAATTCTTAAGCAACATACAAATATCACGTCTTATTATAAGCATGAATGTTATGGTAAGCATTGGGAGAACTGATTTCCCCTGTCTTAGTCTATTATGTTGTTGTAACAAAATACCTGAAACTGGATGACTTATAAAGAAAAGATGTTTATTTGGCTTATAATTTTGGTGACTACAAAGTCCAAGAGCATGAAGCAGAGAAGTGGAAAGGTCAGGAGGTGTGTGTGAAAAGAACCCTGTGAGCAACCAGTTTGATTTTTATAAAATTCGTTCTGTTTGGGCCGAGCAGGTGTTGTGGTGGTTAAGGCGCTGTACTTCCACATAGCCATAGTTCAAGTCCTGGACCTGGTGGCTTGCTTTCTCACTTTCTCTCTCTCCCTCTCTGACGAGTGTATGTGCCCTGTAGCTAATTTAAAAAACTAATAATGATGAATAAAATTGAATAAGTCTTAAAAAAATAAACCTTAAAGAAATTTGGTCAATAACATGACTCCTTGGCGAGGGCATAATTATTGTACAATAATAAAATATAGTGAGGTCTTGATTTGTTTTCCATTTCCATGGCACGTATTTCAAGGTTTTTGTAGGTGGATGTCACCAACAAGACTTAATTTAAACATTTTATAAGCCTGTTCTAAATTCTAGGGACAGGAAGATTTGAAGATGCTTGACTAAAAATCTGAGCTGCACTATCAGAGGAATTTTAAAATAAGGGGCTGGACATGGAATCATGATTCCATGACCCTTGTGAAATTATGAAATCCTATCAGTTGGTTTAATTGCTCACATTAGCCTCAAAAATGAGCTGCATGGCATGGAGTTATTTACCTTGAAATTAAAGTGAGTTTAAAATAATTTTGCTTTGGGAGGTTCTTTTTTGAATTAATTAATTAATTATTCTCAGCACAAATACACTGTATATTAGTCCAATCAAAGATATTACCATATTCATTATCATCAACAATTTTCCATTTTTGTATCCCCTTAAATGTTTTGTTTCTTTTTTGCCCTTTGGTTCCATTCTTAGAAATTTTGAGTTCTCTTCAGAACCAAAGTCATTACCAAAATGGGAGTTGAGATTATTTGTCTGGAGACAGCAACAAGACTTGATGCTGGGCTAGTGACCAATGGAATTTGAGGTGATTTGCTATGTCTACCAATGAATGACTGCAGTGTTCGTGCTGTAGCTGGGAAAGTCCCTGTTCAAGAAAAGCAAACAGAACTTATTCAACTGATGTACACAGATGGTTATATCATTCCCTAGAGAAGACAGTTCTAGTTCCTAGGTGACTGGTAGAAGAAAACAAAAGCTTTATATTTTGACTTAACTTTATTTACAATTATAGAATTACTATCATTTATATGTTAAAAAAACTTGTGAAGTTGTGACAGCAGATTCATGAGAAGGGTCGGGAAATGAATCATTTTTGCTGTTGTGGTGGTCTAGCATAGCTTGAGAGATTTTAAAAGGTATCTGAACAATGTACTTTATATATAATGTTCAAGGTAGGTTAACATAGATCTGCTTTCAAAATTGTAGCCATACATTGGGCATGTGTGGGTATTAAAATTTAAATCACTTAAGATAAAAAAGTCACTTCCTCAGTCACATTAGTTGTATTTTTTTCTGTAGGGTGCATGAACTCACTGGGGGGGTGTGAGAAAGGCAACCCTTTCACATCCTCATGGGGACGGCCATACCACAATCTCTTCTCCTCCATTTGCCTCTTGGAATTTTAAGCACATATGTACACTTGGCTGGTGTGTTTTTCAAGCTGCCAGATCCAGGACTTGAACCTCAGTCAGCCATATGGGATCCAGCCCTCTTAACCAGCATGCCACCAGCTGGCCCACATGTTAGTTGTATTTTAGGTGCTCAGTGTCCACATGTGATTAGTAGCTACTGAGTTGAGCATTGCAGAATCAAAACATTTCTGTCATCACAGAAAGGGCTATCATATAGTACCAGTAGAAAGAAAGATAGGAATATATATATATATATATATAGCTAGAAGGGGTGCGCGCTCGTCACACAGAAAGAGAGACAGAGAGACAGAAAGCGAGAAATCACCCCCCCAGGGGGGATGGCCACACCGCAATCCCTTCTCCTCCATTCTCCTCTCGGGATCTTGTGCACGCACGCACATGCGCCCGGCGTGAGTTTAAGCCCCAGGGTCCAGGACGCAAACCGCAGTCAACTACATGGGAGTCCAGCGACATAGGCATTACGCTAACTGCTGGTCCCGGGAATATTTTTTCACATTAATCAAGATGTGAGTTATCCTAGAAAAATTATTAAGGGGCTTTAGTATTTTATGTCCTTACAAAGAAATATAAAATATTCCATTTGCCTGCTTTAAAATTAAGAAGGTGAATTCTAAAATTTAATTGAATAGCTACAACAAATTGTAGCTATATTTTTCAATTATGGTAACACGCAGAGGGGAGGAGACTGGGGACACTAAAAGAGGTACACAGGCCAACTCAGGCATCTATAAGCCCCTGCGTGTGCACACACACACACAGACATACGGGGAAGATGAGGACGCATCAACATGGAGTTTCTTAGATGGAAAGGTAGAGGGCAGGAGGAGGGGAATGAGAGGCAGAAGAATCAGAGGAAAAGACAAGGAGACTTTCATCAGCTCTAAGGTGAATGTTCACTAAATGTCAGTGCTCACTGATGATGGGTGTTAGCACCTTTTATCTTCTGCCCTATGACTTATTGATGGGCCTCCCATCCCAGCATCTGAAATGCTCTACAGTCAGCTCCTTGAAGCAGATATTTTCAACCTGGTCCACAGAGAACTTGAGTGGCAGTTTTCAGGGAGTAGTTTTTAGACATTGCAGCATCAGTATGACTGAGAACCTGTTAGGGATGCAAATTATCAGCCCTATCCACCAAGACTAATAAAATCATAGAGTCTGGGGCTTGTGTTTTAAAAAGCCCTCCAGGGGATTTTCATGCACTTTCAAGTGTGAAAACTACTGTTGCAGAGTTATGAGTGAATATGGGAGGGTCTATAAGCTCCCTGAAATGTTATGCAAGTTTTGTATGGAGAGAGGATTCTAGTTTTCATCAAGTTCTCAAAAAATATGTGATCCTACTATCCACCCCCCCCCATTTAAAAACTCTCTTGCATTCTGAATTATGAGTAGAGCCCTATGCCAAAGTAAAGCATCATCTTTAATGTTTTGTGTTTTAGCTGTAGTGACTGGCCCAGCATTCTCTGAGAGGTCAGATGAAATCAAACAGAAAGCCAGCACAGGTTGAGTCTGACCTTCTACCCTTCTTTTTAGAAATTTGACCTGATTTCCATTCTCTAAAAATTGATTTTAGAGTCTGGTGATAAAGAGGTTACAGTACAGAATTAAGATGTGCGGGTACCCGATTTAGGGATTAGTATAGGGCAGCCTTTTAAATAAGGACAAATCTTTCCTTGCCTTGTATCCTACCACAAGGAGACAGAGGCATTTGAAGGATCTAAATGAGAATTTCAGTCTTCTCCACCTGGCATATCGAAGTACTTGCCTTGGGTGGATGGGGATTTTCTAGGTGTAATTAGTTAACATCTATTAAGCAAGGCTATTTATTAACCACTGCATCCTGTGGAACCTTAATACACTGTAATTGATGATGACAGCAGAGGCAGCATCCTTTTCAGTTGGTGCAGTCTCTGGTAGGCTGCAGTTCGATTGACTCCGTGGTGGTTTGAAGCTTATGGGAGTTTTTGTGCTTGGGGATATAATGCCTAATAGAGATTTTTCAGAGTTTTCAATTTGGAGAGCAATTGGGTACACTCTGGTGGTTCAAGCGGCTGTTGTAATGGTGACTTATCCTGTTCAACATTAATCCCAGCCCTGTAGAACTTTCAGATCTTCAAAGAAGTACTTAATCATTATGTATGGTATTAGCACTGGCTGAAAGTAAGGACAGTGTTCTGCATGTGAACAAGTATCTAGAGAGATTATTACCAAGAAGAAGAAATGATTTTATTTTCTTTTTCCCCAATCCATATAGTATTATAATAGTTAACACATGTCCAGAACCATTTTAGTAGGTTATACTTACTGATTGTTCATTGTATGCCAAACATTGTGCTCAGTACTGTACATTTTCTTATTAAATCTCATACCAGTCCCCTAAATTAGAGACATTGTTATTCTCAGCTTATTAATGAAGACACTGATTTTAGAGAGGTTTAGTAACTTTAACACTGACACACAGTATATTTTTTAGTATAGGCTGATAGGTGTAATAAACAATCCCAATATGGATATGATTTTATTTTTTAAATTTTAATTTAAATTTTTATAAAGCAAACATTACAGAACATATTATTTTCAACAGAGAGCTTTACATTCTTTTGTCTGTTAAATGTTTTTTTCCTTTTGCTCCTCCTACCCACACTCTGCCACCCACTCCCCTTCCTTATAGTTTCTAGTATCTACTCTTGTGATTTTAAATTTTCTTTCTTGTTCACATCCAGTCCCATGTGGATTACTGGAGTAGAGGAATAAGAGAAATAGAGTTCTGCCCCATGCAACCATTCAAGTTTGCCTTTTTCCCTTTTGTAATTTCACCCTCCTCTGAGTCCTCATGGTCTTCTCTTCATAAGTGACAGACGGAAGGAACATGGAGAATTACACTTGGGAGGTTTTTGATAGGCCAGGTTTGGAAATGGCACAGATCACTTCTATTTCAGAACTCAGGAATGTAGTTTAGATGTGTTGATCATTAGGAAGAGGAGAGCAAGGAGATTATTGAGCACCAGCAGGTTGAAGGCAGCAGAGTTGGGACCCAAATTTTCTGAGGCCCTGTTCATGGTGGAAGCAGAACTGACATTTGACCTTGCCTCCCTTGTGAATAAGTTTGTACACTGTGTTTTTCAGTTGGGCAGAAAAGTTATTTTGTACCCTATAGTAAACCAAAAATAATGTCACCCTGTATGATGCCGATGTCTAAAGAAATGGCACAACTTTTGTGAATTTGATAATAACATGAAAATGTTGCTGTTTTTCTGCTATGAACAGGCTAATGACAATTTAAAAAATTCTATTATACAGACACACACATGTGCACACACATTTTTCAAATAATTCCTTTGGAAGTCTGACTCCCTTATATTTTGTTGCAAGGAAACTTATTTCTAAATGCTTTTGTCTTTGAATGTTTTCTTTTATTGTCATCATGTCAGTTCTAACTTTTAAACTTATTTCTTCTTTTCATAAATTTCCCAAGTATTTCAATCCATACAATTGTTGTATGTCTTATTCATAAATTTCCCAAGTATTTCAATCCATATATTTGTTGTATGTCTAAAGAGTTCAGCACAAAACAAATTATTTTCAAGTTAAATCCATTTTTAATGCAGTGGAGGAGCTTGATGTTTAAAGAAAAGCTCCTCTTCATATTTTCCTCAGCTGAGCAAATGGCACCAGAACTTTAATCAAGTGAATAATTTCTACATAATTTGTGCACTATTATGAATAACAGAGATTTCACATTCAAAGGCCTTCATGGGTCATGCAGGTATGAAATAGGTGAAGTGGCAATGTATAAAGCAATAGGGAGTGATAGACTGTCCATAACTAGAAAGCACATGTCCACCTAAAAGTGTCCACAATTGAAATGATTAAAATTACTGTTCTGGTAAGACAGATGTTTGTATAGACCAAATTAAGCCCATACACTCATATATAATATAGTATGATATGATTTTAAACCATTTTCTAAAGCCAAAATACATATTTATAAGATATAATAACCTCAACTATCAATAGGATGATAAAATTACTACTGAAAAAAAAATCTAGTTATGGGTTTTCCACCACCCTTTTATAATCAAGATCTAGTTTATGGTGACTATCCATGCTTCTTTCTTTAAAATTTTATTGATAGTATGTGTCTTTTCTAACATTTAATTTTTTAAAAAATGTTTAAAGCATTTAGAGTCTGGGGCCAGGTACACTCATTATTTTAAACTTTACTTTTTATCACAGGAACTAATCTATTCTTATAATACTTTCCTACATATTGGGTGGAGTAGTTGGCCTCCTATGGTTGGAGCACAGTTGAATCACATATAGTCATAATATTCAAACACTTTTTAAAAACTTTAAAAAATGAGCAATTTTATGTGATTCATGTAGTGAAGTATCTAGCATCCACAGAAAAAAAATGTAAAATACACACTATTCTCTGTGCCCAGGATTCAACTGGCTTAAAATTTGTTTTTCCAAATTAAAGAAAGAAATAGACTGAATTTTAGCACACAGATCTACTTGGGAAAAAAAGGATATATCACTGTTTTCTTCTACTCTGGAATTTTGTTAATTGAAGAAACATTTTCATAGTCAAGAACAAGGTCACTTAAGCCTGGATTATATAACATGAACTATTGCATCATCCGGAAAGTCATGACGTACTTTTGCATAGACAATTACATCATGACTTCCCCGATCACCTAATAATTGATTTGGAAAATGCCTCTTTCTCTATTCTAATGACAGAAGATAGCCTCATGTACTTTTAATTAGGGGAAGTTTGCAATCCACCTTTATGGCATTGCCACAGTTGGGAAAACTTGTATCCTAATGGCAGAACATTCTTTGAGACTTAGTGGGCACAACAGTATTCTCCATTAGGTAAGTCTGCCATTACATCAGCAAATTCCTAATTGAGAAGTGGAGATACTGGTGCCACATACCCTGATCATAGTGGTGGACCGCATACAGTGACAGAGCATGGAAAATGAAATGAAAAAAATATTTAAGGGCTAATATGGTCTGTAATGTTCTTTGGAAAGCTGTGGATAGGAAGAACACAAAACATTGTCAATTGGAATAAATTGATGGTTTTAATACTACCTGCCTTAAAATATGTATGAGTCTGGTTGTGGAAAGTCCCTTAACTCCAACAGGGGCATTCCAATCTGCTGCTATTGGGCTGTGTTGAAAACACATAAATTTGCATGGGTAGTGGAACTGATCAATGCTCTAAAAAAAAAAAATTGAAGTAGAGTTCATATACACATACCCCATGGATTTGGATTTCTAAATGCATGACAATCAGGTCCATTCTAGTTTGTGGCAAAACAAAGGGACGACAAATCAGTGATACTTAGCATTCTGAATTGGATGCTTCCTGGAAGGTCAGATTTTGAGAAACAGCTATTAGCATGTTACAGGTCATGAGTATCTGTGGGAAAGAATGCTAAAGGTATGCCATAACCTTTCAGTTGGATATTTCTATTCTAGGTTAGGCAGTGTAAATCTTGTCCTCACACAAGATTGCCCATGCCTAGATAGCATCTACAGTCAAGAAAAAAAAAATGGTACTTAGAGGAATTGGCCAAGTCAGTCACCACAGAAGTTTGTGCCCGCCAGGGAAGTGCCAGATAGTATGTAAATGAAGGTGCATCAAAGTCCTCCAAGTTTTATATAGCTCCCCAGATGACGTTGGCTCTAGAAAACAGGAGCAGGCATAGTTTTCTGGTAGGACAGCCAGATATTCTTATAGTGCATGCTGTTGGAAGGCAGTAGTCACTTACCTAGTAATTTAATGCCCCTGATAAATGGAAAGAGAAAGAAATCAGCTCAGTGGACAGAGGTAAGTATTATAAATCATTTATATGAAAAAGCCAGTTAATAGAAAAATATGACATCATGATCTATAGATATTTGGGCTTTCCCATTGGGTTTTATAGAATGACTAGAGCCTGGAAAACCCAAGGATGAATTATTAGAAGAAACTTTTTATCGGGGCAAGGACTATGACAAAACCATAAATCGTAACTGGCATGCTGAACTTGTAATCTAACAAGTTATTATACTCAGTTTCAAACTAAGTACCCTTTTGACTCACAGGAATGCTCATGTGTTCCTTTTTACCCAACAGATCATTAACAATTAGGATAGAAAGGATGGGCCATGCTGTTGCTCTGGGTTCAGGATCACATGGTTCTAATACAAAAAAAATGAATTAGTTGTGTGACTAGAATGTATCCTGCATGGTAATAGTCATGATCCAATGTGAAGAAACCATCGTATGACTATATATTGACTTGAGATGAATAGAATTGGCTGGTAAATCACCTAAGTACTATGTGGTTAGTGGTAGGGTCTAACCACAATAGGCATCAAATGAAAAATTCTAGCTCATATGCAACTGTGGAAACTCTGAAGCCCATTGGCACCATGTTTCCATTCTCTTTGCATATTCCCTTTGTCCAACAACAATTTCTTAACTTCTCTGTCTTGCTCTGTGCCTCAAGGAGACTGGCCTTTTTTTTTTTATTTTTTTATTTTTGCCATAGGGTGTGTGCACTTACCAGAGAGACTGAGAGAGGGAAAGTGAGAAATCACTTCCTTAAGGGATGACCCACACTGCAGTCCCTTCTCCTACATCCTGTTCTTGGGATTTGGGGTATGCATGCATGTGCACCTGGCATAAGTTTCAGGCTGCCAGGTCTGGGACTTGATCCATGGTTGACTATGTAGGAGTCCAGTACCTTAACCACCACACCACTTGCTGGCCCAAGACTGATCCGTTTGAACTGAACTACCCATCCTCCCTTGCTGGTTGTCTTTTGCCAAAGAGTGGCCTCCTACAGGAGGTTGGAGGGTGGGAGGAGAAAATGGTCTAGCCTAGCTAATTTGCTTATTTGAAATATGTGAAGAGTACATGTGTATATTTAGGCCTTATTTTAGTGAAACAGTTCATTTGTTAAGAGAGATGCAGGCAGTATTGCTCTGAATGCTTCTTCCTAATGGCCTCCATGGCATACTGTGATATTAACACAGTAACACTCTTAAGTGAAATGCATTCAGAAACCCTGTGGCTTTTCATATCTACAATGGCACACATATATAATTCCTCAGGGTTTTCATATTTGCCTGGGCATAGTTAACAAGAATTAAGACTGGTAGTGCATGGCTTACAGCTGAGACAATTTTATCATTCATTCATAAACTCAACAAGGATTTATGAAGGTCCTTCTATGAACAAGATACTGCACTAGGTATGATGGGAAAAGCAGAGATGGATAAGATAAATTCTTGCCCTTGCAGAATGGTGATCCATTGTAATAGAGGTGGGGGATTGTGCTTGGGAAGAGGTCAAAGTCCACAGACATTATAATACAGCAGTCTTATATGCCTACAACTAGAATAAAATGATAGAATTCAGAAAGAAGTTTTAAAAAATGACAGGACTTATAAGGATGGAAAAATAACCAAATAGGAGGGAGCAGGAAGAAATGTACTTAGGCAGTTATAGTTTATCTGGGCCTTGAAAGGCTAGTTGGAGCCTGAAAAGGTATAGATTGGTGAGGGGGAGAGAACATTCCAGACTTGTAGTGTTTTACATAGCTCCTCAGTGGATCCTAGTGGGATTAAGCCTTGGTTGCCCACTGCAGTGACCAGCTTGATTATATACCTTTGTATTGACTCTTTTTCTATTTTACTCTTCTCTGTTCCCCTTCCTTGCTGCCTAGGATCATGTCCTCAAATGAATGACCTGCCTTGGCTTGCTTTCTGGGAAGCATTTGAGGGGATGCCGAGGCTAAAACAAATTGTATATGTCTTTTCCACTAGCATATTTCAAATATATCTGAATTTACTTTGTAACTAAGACTTTTGATTTACAAATTTACCTTTCTACTAAGACAAGATCTTTCAGTAGGATTATTAAGAATGACAAATGAGGGATCAGCAGATGGTGTAATAACCATTACATCACTGGACTCCCACATAGTTGACCATGGTTTGAATCCCAGATCCGACAGCTTAAAACTCATGCCAGGCATGGGTGTGTATGTGCCCAGGATCCTGAGAGGAGAATAGAGGAGAAGGGATTATGGCATGGCCATCCCCCCACCCTCGAAAGGTGTTTCTTGCTTTCTGTCTCTCTGGTGAGCACACGCATCTTATAGCAAAAATCTCTCTCTCAAAAAACCCTGAAACAAAAAAAGAATGACAAATGAAGCTAAAGTCAAAGCAAATTATATGATGATTATTACCTGAAAGAATACTCTTAGTTTAGAGATTGGTGAATCTCAAAATTGTCTGCACACTGGAATTATTTGAGGAGCTTCTGAACTTACTGAGATTGTGATTTAAGTGGTCTGGGGTATGGCCTGAGTGTTGAAAATTTTAAATATTCCCTAGATGATTCTTTGTGCCATCAAGTTTGGGATCACTGGTCTAGATCAGGATTTTGGCAAACTATGGCTTGTGGGTCAAATCTCATCCATTTTCTGCCTTTTTCTTGTGTATAGGCAACAAGTTAAGAATGTTTCATTTTTACAATTCTAAATGGTCAAAAACAAATCCAAGAAAAAATATCATTTTGTGACAATTTTCTGTAATCAGTGACCCTACAGAGTTGTAGTTCCTGGGGAAGAGGACAATATGTCCACAGAATTGTATGGTCAGTGCATTTGATATGCATGAGAACATTAGATCAGATATTTAGTGTTAAAGATGAGTAAAAACCTACCCACATGTGCCTGCTCCATATCCATGCTTTCTCTTAGCAATAAATAAATAAATAAATAAATAAGTAAATAATTGGTATAATAAAATAACTTTTGAAAAGCTAAAGAAGAGGAAGAAAATTTCCAGCATGTTTCTTTTTAGGTAGTACTGTGGGTGCGTGAGTAGTTTTAGTTTCAACAGAATCAGAATGCATATGTCTCCATGACGCAAGCTTTAATGTGATTTTTTTCCTTTTTAGCTTTTCCCAGAGGTGGTAAAGATGGGAGGGGGAGTGGATGGGTAGTCTTTAGAAAGCTAAATTTGTAAAGGCTTATATTAATTGTTTCCTCTCATTTGTGTGAAAGAATTACAGGAACAGGCACACAATGTGTTTGGCCTTGAGTTGTATAGAGAATGAAGTCACCCAAACTGGATGACAAAGGCTAACAACAGTGTTATCAGTGATTAAATAAACTCATCTACTTAATCAGTAGTGTAGACTAAGTGGATTCCATTATTGTTTTGAAGCTGCTGGAAGCCAGTGCTTACTGCTAGACTGGTTCAGAACCTCTTCTTTACTCCATGCCACCATTCTTTCTACTTATATTACTACTTAGGAGAAATCTAGAAATAAAGATACAGTCCAACTACAATCAAATAATTACCTATTTTATTTTTAATATATAACCGTAGGGCTATTTGGATGTGATGTCTGCTTGTGCTAGAGTTCATATGCAAACACTAAAAGGCAAAGAGCCTTAAGAATTTGGTCACAGTAGAATGTCAAAGGAAAGAGTAAAGAGAAAAGTCTTTCCATTGTACAGCCAAGTAGACAGCACACATCTCAGATGTTTCATTATTTTAATTCCGAAGTTCTTGTGTCCTTACTACTAAATAAAGTACATTGGGTCCAAATTTAGTGATTGAAGACGGAATAATGAGCACATAACAGAACATTTATCTATAAATAAATGACCGGCAATGGTTGATATGATAAAACTTGTAGGTTCAATTTTTATTATTATTATTATTATTTTGGCTAGAGGGCTCATGCACTCTCCGGAAACAGAGAAGGAGAAAGTATCCCACAGGGGCATGATCATGCTGCAATCCCTTCACCTTCTTTTCTCCACTCTGTTGGGATTTTGAACTCACATCCATCTACAGTTGCTTGATGTGTTTTTCAAGCTGCCAGGGCCAGGACTTAAACAGCATGGTCAGTCATGTGGGATTCTGCTCCCTTAAACATGAGCCCATGGTGCTTGTCCACAAATACGATGTTTAAAAACCTAATTAGGGGCTGAGGTGGCATGATGGTTAAGGGTGCTGGATTCCCACATGGCAGACCGTGCTTTGAATCCTGGACCTGGAGGTTTGTTTTATCACTTTCTCTCTCTCCCTCTCTCTCTGTGTGTTTGTGTCTCTTTCTGGAAATATTAAAGTAATGATAATAAATAAAGTAATTCTTAAAAATAACCAAATTAAATGTACAAATTATTCCCTTGGGGATGCCATAATATCTGACTTTGATACCACAGTCTGTCTAGTAAGCTTCCTTAACTTCAGGGAAGAGTAACTGGCTAAATACAATCGAGTTTTCAATTTTGAATTTATTTTCCTTTTCTGAAAAAGATGAATGCTTCAGTTGAATTTCCCCTTTCTCTTGTGTTTGACTTGGCTTCCTGTTCGCATGATCACTCTGATGATAGGCTTGTATGTTGCTTCCTTTTTAAACTCCCTGGCCCACACTGTGATTGGCTGAAATATATACGTAATTTTTCTTCTAAAGAACAGCAGGGACATACTACAAGATGCAAGGAATGTGAAGAGTCTGCCCTGTGGAGCTCTTATCCTTGCATAATCAACCTTCTTTCACAGGCCTTTGGATACTAATCCATGCCACATGGGGCCCAGGGACCTAATCTGTTTTCTCGCTTAATCCGTGATACCTTGTTCTTCTACCACTACACCATATTCCTTCCTTTACTGTGGATGGGTCTCAGATAATGACAATAATGGATACTGTAATGCTTAACTCAGATTCTCCTTCTAGAATTGAGGCCCTAATTCCCTAGTTGGTGGGGCTGGAGTTCTTTGACAGTTTTTATCTTAATTCCTCCCTAGGCATTGCCCTTGGCTGAAGAACATTGCCTCACCCAAAATTTTGTTCCTTCCCTAGCAGTAGCCTTCATCCCTTGATTTAGTGGTAAACATAGAGGTACAAAGATTTGGCCTCCTTTCCTTGATTCTGGATGTCCCAAAGGGCCATTTTAGTTCCAATGTACCCCCATGGGATTGCCTGAGGCCTGTGTTGTGACTGCATAACAGTTTTATTTCTTTGCCCAGTTTGAATCCTTTTACCTCCTCACTAGTGATTTTCCTAAGAGCATTCCCCAGTGAAAGTCATATACAAATCTCTGTCTCAAAGTCTTCAGGGGAACATGACCTAAGACATATACACATGTCTTTTTCCTACATAGTAGATACTATTTGCTCTTCAGTAAGGGGCTAGTATTGTTTTTGTGTCTCATTTTTCTTTTTCTTTTCTTCTTCTTTTTTTTTTTTTTTTGTAAGTTGAGAAACTGAGTTTGCTGAGGTTGTCACCAGATGAGTCAAATCAAATTCTGTGTTCCTATCTACCCTGCTACATTGATTGCTTACATGTGTTATGAAAAAATTTGTGATTTTTTCCAAATAATGAAATAGATACATATCCACCAGCTAAATTTGATGACTATTATTTTGGCATCCTTTTGTCAAATCTCTTTTTTATTTAAAGAAATTTTTTAGAGAATTAAATATTCCTTCTAATCT
>NW_006159659.1:3811569-3816170 GCF_000334495.1 Tupaia belangeri chinensis | reverse complement strand
CCTGATTTTTTATAATTTTTTTTTTAGACGTTTTTGCTATAGGGCATGTGCACTTGCTAGAAAGACAGAGGGAGACAGAGAGACAGAAAGTGAGAAATTACCCCTCGGGGGGATGGCCACGCCACAATCCCTTCTCCTCCATTCTCCTCTCGGGATCTTTGGCACGCACACACATGCGCCCGGTGTGGTTTAAGCCACGGGGTCTGGGACTCAAACCACGGTTGAGTACATGGGAGTCCAGCAACATAGCCATTATGCCAACTGCTGGTCCCTTACCTGATTTTTTAAAAAAGAACTGTATCTTAAACAGTAAATCTATGCATAAATAAACGAAAATTCTTAATGATGAATACTCTATTGCCCACTTGCTAGAACAAAAAAATCCAGTCATACATTAACCAGAATTAATGTATCCCCCTTAAATTTTTTTTGCATTCAGCATAACTCAACATTTTGCCAAATACTTCTCCTTTACTCTCAAGTTTCACAACTATGTTTGAGGGAAATCAGTTCCCACATATTTCTAATTAATATATAGTTTATTCATCAGGATGTTGTTCTATATAGGCAATTGGCATCTGCAAAGCTTTTCCAGCTTTTATCTTTAGGTTGAAAAAGCAGAATTTGTCAGCAAGAAATAAAATTGTACTAAGTACTTTATTTGAATCATGAACTTAAATATTACAGAGTTACAACTCATTCTGAATTTGGGAAAACATTCCATCTTTATTCATGATATATTATTTATGCATGTGTGCGTGCATTCATGTGCATGGAAGAGAAAGAGAGGGGGGAAGAGAAGTATACTCCAGAGGGTCTGTTTATACTGTGATTCTTTCCCTCCAATCCTATTGGATCTTGGGCACTCAGTGCTGGGCATATTTTAGACTTACCAGGCCAGGAACTCAAACCACAGTAGCAATATGGGATCTGACTTTTCTTGAGCTCTGCATTACTGCTGTGACATAGAGGTGGCCCACATAAAACATATTCTTGTACTGCTTGCTCATGCATGTCTTCCTCTTGCCTTTCTCTTCATTTTTTTGTTTCTTACCGGTTTTTCTTCTGTATTGACTTTGAATATGGCCCCAGCTGCTTTGAATTTTGCCCCCACCTTGGGGGGGGGGGTTCAGTGGCAGTGTGCTATTCCATGATGCTGGAGGAAGATCAAAGTTCCATAGTTGACTTGTGCACACCAGGCACTTCTGCCTATGGCTCTGGTGGAACGGCTGGAGGGAGGATCAGAGCATGAGACCCTGGTTAGGGTGCTTGTCTTGTCTTTCTTGGTTTCTCCTCTCTGGAAATAAATAGACAAAAACTAATTCAAATTTGGGATACAACTTAAGTGGCTAATTGCTTTAGGCTAGTATACCCTGACATTGCCTTTCACTGTGGTAATATAGTTATCATCAGAGACATCAAGAATTTCATGCTAGAACTTCATTTATGCTAAAAAAAGGTAGATAGGGTTTGATGGTTTCAAGTGGTAAAGTGAATTAGCATTTCTGCCCTATGTCCTACATGACCATGTCAGGAACTGACAGAGGGTTAAAGGACTATATAAACTAAACTGTTCTGGGATAGGATGAGCACAAATGAGGACCTGGGGAGCCAGCAGGTGGTGTAGTGGTTAAGGCACTGGACTTCTACATGGCTGATTGCAGTTTGAGTCCCAGACCTAGCTACTTGAAACTCCTGCCAGGTGCATTTGTGTGCATGGCCAAAATCCCAAGAAGAGAATGGAGGAGAAGGGATTGCGATGTGGCCATTGCCCCTGGGGATGATTTCTCACTTTCTCTATCTATGTCTCCAGTGAGTGCACGTGCCCTATAGCAAAAATCTCTTTTAAAAAGAAAAAGAAATGAGGACCTGGATTGGCATCTCTTGTATACTGACTGCCCTTGAAGTACTGAGGATATCTATCTTACTGAAAGATGGGAAAATTGAGCCAAAGATGGCAATAGGAGCTTTGAGAGTACTGTGGAGGAGTCTTCCACAAATTAAGGAGTAGAAGAAGCAATGTAATGATGCAGAAGAGTAGAGTTTTAAACATTAGGTTGTTGAGAAAGCCATGATGTATTTTTCTATGCAAAAGTGTGTTATGACTTTCCCAACAATCCAATAGTTGTCTGCTGGTACATCCCCAGCACTAGTAGCAACTTAGACTAGTCATTAAGGGTTTACATTTCATAATATGTGACATAATAGAAGCCAGGGCATATGTCTCAAGGGACAATATTAGATTGAGAGGTTTGTGGGCTTGAGGTTTGGTAGTGATGGTGCTGGAAATGAATAGACCTAGATTCAATCATTCATTTAGCAAATACTTGTGACACAAACTGTGGCCAGGCAATTATGAGTCCCCAATCACATAGAACTCAACATGATGAAGCAATTACAAGGTAGTAAGGTGAAGGCAGGCTATTGTGGGAGCCTATGGGGTGGACACTTAATTTAACCTTGGGAACTGGAGGTTTTCCAATTGGAGGAAGAGTCTCAAAGGATGAGGAGTGACCTAAGAGAAGGCTATAGGAATACAAGTGAGAAGGGATATTCTAAGGAGATAGCAAAGCCAAGGTTAAAGGCCTGGAGGTGAGAGAGAGCATGGGCCATTTGGAAGATTTCAAGTATAACAGTTTCTTTTACTCAGACAGAAACTTTTTTTAAAAAGGAGAATATAAAAAACAAAGAGGAGATAAGCTAAATACCAGGAGTTTAGAGCAAAAAAATTAATTTAGATTTTCAGTAATTTGTAAAAGCTACAAATAGAATCTCTTGCTACTGTAATGCATACACAATTAAAACTCCTTGTAGTAATTGTAGGTATACCCCTCAGAATGCCTCCTGGTTATTATTTACTTTTAGAATACATCCTGCTTTTTAGTATTTAACTTCACAGAACACCTGGATCTCTCAAGCCATTTTTTTTTCAGCCAGTAATTTTTTTCTTTTTTTTTTTTGAGAGTTTTTTTTTTTTCTTATTGGGCGCATGCACTCGCCAGAAAGAGAGAGACAGAGAGACAGAAAGCAAGAAATCACCCCCCCAGAGGGGATGGCCATGCCACAATCTCTTCTCCTCCATTCTCCTCTCGGGATCTTGGGCCCACACGCACATGTGCCCAGCGTGAGTTTAAGCCACCGGGTCCGGGACTCAAACTGCGGTCGACTACATGGGAGTCCAGCGACATAGCCATTATGCTAACTGCTGGTCCCAAGACAGTATTTTTTATGGTAAAATTTCTATCTCATCTCCAAAATCCAACACAAATTATTAACAAAGAATGTGCAGGAAAAATCTTGACATGCATTCCAAATTCATCTGGCATGATGATGCTCAGCCTTGGCTGCACATGGAAATCCTTTAATATGGATGCCTGGCATCCCACCCAAAGATTCTGAATTATTTCGTCTAGAATGTGACCTAAGCATAATGGATTATTAAGAGTTCCCAAGATGATTCTAATGAGCAGCCAAAGTCTGGTACCAAAAATTGGCAAAAATCTCAGAATCATGTGTAGAACATTGGATACATACCTGAGTGTCCGGAAAAATATGTGTTTGCTTCATGTTGTCTGTGCTAAGAAGGGTATCAGTGTTACTGTAATCAAAGAAGTTCTGTTTTAACAATATGAATGGATGATCATAAAGCAAGGATCTAAACTCTGTACATCCTATCATACTGTGTGCTCTCTGTATATATGTCTGCATTTTATTGTGTTTCAAGTATGTTGTAAGAAATTGGTTGAAGGTTTTCAGTTTTACATATTTTCCTATTGAAAACAATACGAAAGCCCTAGATTGATCATGAGAAACTCAGGAATGGATGTAAGCAGTAGATGCTTGTGTTGCTTTTTAAGGTCAGAAATAGTCCATTTGACTTTTTGCCCTGTTCTATCTTGTCAGTGGTGATAGTTGAAGTATACATAGTACTTTTAAACTTCAGAGAAGTAGTTAGACTTGAGGAGGATGCACCTGCCTGATGGAGAGCAAGGTTTTGTACTATGCTTGGCCTATGCTGTGAAAATGGCAAGTGTCAGTTACAGCAGGCCTGAACCACTTATAAAATGAAGAAAGTGCCCTAGAGCAGCTATAGTTTTCTTTATTTTTTTTTTTTTTTGCTGGGGCGTGTGTGCTCACTAAAGAGAAAGAGAGACAGAGAGACAGAAAGCAAGAAATCACCCCCCGGGAGGATGGCCATGCTGCAATCCCTTCTCCTCCATTCTCCTCTCGGGATCTTGGGCACACACACATACCTGCCCCATGTGAGTTTAAGCCACCAGGTCCGGTATGCGAACTGTGGTTGACTACATGAGAGTCCAGTGACATAGCCATTACTCCAACTGGTGGTTCCGAGCAGCTTTAGTTTTCAAGGTGCACGGGACTTATAGGAGCTACCTGGGGTGGGGAAGAATGGGATAGCAGAATGCTCCATCTTTAAGATGATACTAAGGTACTCTGTAAGATGAAGAAGGGAGGAAGCCAATAAAGGTATACTAATAAGCAAAATACTGCTATAGGAAACTTGGATTCTGTTCTTCTGGGAAGCCTCTGAGAACTCTGGACTATACCTCAGTATAGTTCTACTGATGGGAATCTGGGTA
>NW_006159659.1:3809767-3811535 GCF_000334495.1 Tupaia belangeri chinensis | reverse complement strand
ATTAAGAATGGCTCCTGGGACACTGGTCACCCAGAACTGTCAGCTTGCCTTAAGCATGGACCAAGCATGCTACAGAGGTTGGAAAATCTACATGGCAGAGAGATCTAGGAGGTCATTGTATGTCAGGGAAACTATCTGAGGGACTGCCAAGGAGGCTGAGGGGTATGGATAGGCATCGCCAGCATCTACTCTGCCCCACTTCCCACTTCACCTACAGGGACCTCTTTTAATTATTTTATACTTTCCCTTTATAAACAAGTGTTTCAGGGCTTTAACTTTTTTTTTTTTTGAGATATTTTTGCTATAGGGTGCACTTACCAGAGAGAAAGAGTGACACAGAAAGCAAGAAATTAGTCCCCAGGAGGACAGCTACACCACAATCCTTCTCCTTCACTCTCCTCTCAGGATTTTGAGTTCACATGCACATGACCCCACCGAGAGATTCAAGCTGCCAGGTCCAGGACTCAAACTGTGGTTGACCACATGGGAGTCCAGCGCCTTAACCACTACAACACTGGCTGGCCCCCAAGGTTTTAACATTTTTGAAAAATCCATTTTCTTCCTAGGAATTTTGAATTTGGCAAATTCTGGAAGGAAGTTGAGAGTCTCTGTCAGAGGTTAAATTTGTTTTCTTAGGCCACCATTAGATGAAAACACTTTTAAAGAAGAAACTAGTCAGCTTGATTTTAGTACATTTGAAAGTATTAACAATAACCATGGTTAATTTCTAAGTGTTAAATGTTTAGTATATTGTCCAGGGTCTTTCTATCACAGATTTAAATGAATATAAGTACAGAGACTACTTCAGAGAAGTACTTTAGAGTTGAGGAGGGTATATCTGCTTGATGGAGAGCAAGGTTTCATACTATGCTTGGTTTATGCTGTGAACATGGCAAGTGTCTGTTACAGCAGCAGATAGTTCTGGTTTTTATTCTTCTATTATACTAAGTGATTATGACATGAATGATCATGGACAAATTATTGAATCAATGAATTATAAAGATGGGACATGGAAATGATTAATTGAGATGGCCTCTAGGTTTTGATTATCATGTAGTATCAGGATCAGCAGTTAGAAATCGAATTCAGACAATTAAGACAGTGTACAAAGGATTTCTGCTTGTAGATACTGTTAGAAAGAGTCATGGTTTGTATATTGCCTGAGTGTTTTTCTAATTTCTTTCATCCTCTTCCCTTTTTTCCTTTACCTCAGTAATAATTTTGGCAGTTATTTTGCAATTGTCAGCAAATAATAGATGTCAGTCACATCATGGTCTTCCCTCAGACCATGGCTGTAGAGAGAAAAAAGGCTAGGAAAGAAATGCCATGAAATTTTAATACCTGGCTTTCTCAAGCTTTTTTACATGATGTCTTCTAATTTACTTTCCAGCATTTTGTTTGGCAATTTCTTCTGGAAACTTTAACAGAATAGCAACAATGAATAATGCCTGAAATGGCCCGCTCTGGTAAGAAAACATAGCATGGGCATACTATTAATTTCGTCACCATCACATTCTTTAACGCCAGAACCTATCCCTCAAAGGAGCTTACAAGTATGCAATTTATTCAAATCATGCTCAGATTGCTGAATTGCCTCCTCTTGTCTGCCATTGTTTTCTACTAGGTCGTCAGGAAAGTCATGATGTGTTTTTTTTTTTTTTCTTCCTTTTTTTGGAAGGTTTTTGCTACAGGGCGCGTGCGCTTGCCAGACAGACAGAGAGAAACAGACAGAAAATGAGAAATCACCCCCAGGGGAGATGGCCACTCT
>NW_006159659.1:3783747-3809707 GCF_000334495.1 Tupaia belangeri chinensis | reverse complement strand
CATGAGTTAAGGCCACCGGGTCTGGGACTCGAACTGCCGTCAATTACATGGGAGTCCAGCGACATAGCCATTACACCAACTGCTGGTCCCATGATATATTTTTCTATGCAAAAATACATCATGACTTTCCTGATGATCCAATAACATAAAAGCCCAAAATAATAAAAGAGACAAATTGGAAGATTGGTTGTTTTATCTGTTACAAGGACTATGTTATAAATAGTGGCCAAATTATTTTCATAAATTTTTAAAAATGTTTCAGAAAGATATTGAATCAGATACTTAAAAAAAGAGATGTTTTGGATATAATAAATTAAGATCCTTTGGGTAATTTTCTTTTGCCAATAGATTGTATAAACAGTTGACCAAATGATTACAAAGTTTTCTATTGGGCTACAAAAACTGAGATAACCAGTTTAACAAACTCACTGCCCCGTGATCTTGGTTGCCTAGTCTATAAGGAGAAAATGGCTATAATAGTCTGTAGTCCTATAGCTTGAACTATATGATCAGTATATTTATTAATATTTTAAAAAATTGACCAAGTTTTATTTAAAGCACTGTTATCATGAATTACTTTGAAATTAATGGCTGCCCTTTATATATTCATAAGCAAAGGTGATTTTTTTTTGTGGCCCTATTGACCTTTCCTTGGAACATCAGAACAAATTGAGGTAAAATATTTATCTGTCTTCCCTCTATTAGGATTCCTCTCTTTGATCCCTTCTACAACTACTTTCTGTTGGGGCAATTTAAATGTGAATGGTAAAATCTTTTTAAGAATTGCTCAAAGAACATAAGGTTAAAAGAATAACATGATGAAACCAAATACTATACACATCCACAATTTACTGTTCATGTAGTAGTAAAAATGTTTTGTTTTGCTTTGAGTAGTATTTTTTTTTAAATGGCCCTCTGGCACCATAAGGAAATACATTTGTTGTGCTAGGGTTCCCTGTGGGTGAGAGATCTGCTAGTCTTCCCTGTGGGTGAGAGATCCAGGGGGATGAGGTGACAAAGAACATTCCTAGTCTGAGAGCCACCAGCAGGGAGTCCTTAGCAGGGAGTACACTTGAACCTGATTCAGACACATCCACCTAAATTCTCTGCTATGTGGATACTGCAAGCTCAAGAAATTAACTTCTTGACTCTTGGCTTTAACAGAGGAATTTCCCTTCCATTGGTACTTTGTGTTTTCTGGACTCAGTGGGGGCTGGTCAGTACTTTCAGACCTTTGGTATCTTCATGGTTGTGCTGGTGGGCGGGGGAACACGACAGCACTGGAACAACAAGGAGGTTTTCAGAATTACGCAGCCCTGTCTGCACCCATTCCTCCTGAATGGGAAATGGCTGTTGAGTGAATGTAGTTGCTGGAAACTAAGTGCTCTTGCCTTAATGGATCAGATAGATAGAGCTGGCCAATGAAGTACAGCCTGCCCAGTTAAATTTCAGATAAGTAACAAATAATTGTTCCGAGTATTGCATGGGACATATCTGTGCTGAGAAAGCATTTGTTGTTTATCTGAAATTCAAATTTAACCAGGCATCCTGATTTTTATCTGCTAAACCTGGCAACAATATGCTGTGATCTCTAAAGCAGCTTGTGGTCAGAGACTCACTGGGAGGATGCGGAGGCCTGCAGGCGGCTGAGGGCCAGCTCTTGACAGAGCCTTTCTGAAGCAGAAGGAACAATGAGAAGGAATGAATGGATGAAATTTCTGTGCCTTCTCTTTTTCTTTCTTTTTTTTTTGGGGGGGAGATTTTCACTATAGGGCATGTGCGCTCGCCAGACAGACAGAGAGAGACACAGAGACAGAAAGCGAGAAATCACCCCCCAGGGGGGATGGTCACGCCGCAATCCCTTCTCCATTCTCCTCTCGGGATCTTGGGCACGCACACACACGCGCCCGGCGTGAGTTTTTTAAGCCACCGGGTCCGGGACACGAACCGCGGTCGACTACGTGGGAGTCCAGCGACATAGCCATTATGCTAACTGCTGGTTCCCTGCCTTCTCTTTTTCTAGCTCCACTTAAGCAGCAGTGGAACCCAAAACTGACTTTTTGGGTAGGGGTTCAGAGCCAGATTTAGTTTGATTTAGAACAGTATGGGAATGAGGCATTCTTGTACAAAATGTCATGGAGCAAATTTTCACTCAGTTTCTTAATGGATGAACTAGGAAGAATAAATACTACCTACTTCATAGGCTCGCGTTAAAAATTAAACGACATATTATAGTTGAAACCATGAGCACAATACCTACCCCGTAATAAGATTAAGGGATTAAGTTCAATTAGGGAAAGCTAACGAGAAATTTCATAATATCTTTAGATCTATGTCTAGCACAGCTACTTAAAAATACAATAGTTGTATTGACCAGTTGCTTTGTATAGCTTGGATATTTTCTTTACTTTTATTTTTTTCTTTTTTTGGAGAGGTTTTTGCCTATAGGGTGTGTGCGCTCACCAGAAAGACAGAGAGAGACAAAGAGACAGAAAGCGAGAAATCACCCCTCCCCCCAGGAAGGATGGCCACGCCACAATCCCTTCTCCTCCATTTTCCTCTCGGGATCTTGGGCATGCATGCACGTACAGGCGCCCGGTGTGAGGTTAAGCCACCACCGGGTCTAGGACTCGAACCGCGGTTGACTACATAGGAGTTCAGCGACATAGCCATTACGTTAACTGCTGGTCCCTATACCTTGGATATTTTCTGACTTTCAATTCTTGTCCCTTTAAAGCTTTGCCCTGTGCCTTGTTAAATTAGCAATTTGCCTATTTTACTTTGCTTCAAGGAGTAATGCGACTTTAGCTCCAGTGTTACACAAGTGCAAGCTCCTCTAGTATTCCCTTTCAAATATGATGGTATATGCTAAGAATCCAAAAGGAAAAAAGTTTCTGTACAGGGTTTTTCTAAACATTATCCCGAAACTCTGAAACAGAGTCTTCCCTATTGCCTGTGGAAGAAGTCAGGTGAATACAGTTGACAGTTATTGTTCAAATAGTCAACCATGGGGAGTTTGATGTCTCAAAGATTGATTTGTAATACAATTTAAAATGTAATATTGGGGTTAATAATCACATAAAAATTTTTGTTATGAGACAATGGTACTATGCCATTTAAATATTTATTTGGAAAAACTTCTTAATTTCCTGTCAATTTTTTCAGTCTCTCAATTGCTGAAAATCTTATACTTGATCAACAGGAAGTAATTATGAAGCTTTTAAATTTATTTATTTATTTCTAAAAGCTTGTTTGTTTGAGAGATTGATTGATTTTTGACAGGGCCTTTCCCTGTTGTGATCTTCTTGTCCTAGCCTCTCAATTAGCTAGGACCAAAGATGCACATCACTGATTTTGGCCTGTTTTAGGTTGGCTAGAACCAGCCCTGGGCCTTCATGTGGCCTTAGCCTCTAAGTAGTAGCATCTTAGTAGCACGTGCCTTTGTTTTAAAATAGCTTTTCATTTACAGAAGGGTTACGAAGATAATACAGTGAGTTCCTATTCCCACATACCATTTACTGATCTTGCGAAATACTGTTTTAACCATTTAGTTATTCCTAGAATTACCCTGGATACTGATCATGATAAATTAGGCACATCCATACCAAAGAGATTTCCTTAAAGGGAACCTTACAAAGCAGTGGGACTCAAATCTTTCCCTCTTTTTTTCTTCTTCCCAACAAACTAAGGAAAAATCTCAAAGAAAAAGGAACAGTGTTTACTGTTAAACCTGACCAAAATCCAAGAGGTGCCCTCTGCCAATGACGAATAAGGGAAAACATTTGGTATATTGACAGTCTAGGATGGACCATTAAACTGAAAATCTAAATTCACTGCTCAAGACACTTAAATAAATTTAATCAGGAGCGACTTTTTAAAAACAAAGCAAATAGGTAATTATCAAATGTCAAGTTTGTAAAACTGATAAGTTGCTGAACTTCCTTTTAAGTTTATACCTCACCCTATGGGTAAGCCTAGATTTTTGATCACCATTACCAAGCAATATTTCTCTAGCTTCAGTTCCTGCCCCCTACAAATGGTAAACTAGTGCTTAGATTCAGTCCAAATAATTCTAAAAGAATGTAGAATGTGTCTTTTGTGCATATGAAGTACAAAGCCATTGACTTTTCTGATCCATCATCTGCCATTTTCTTCTTCCTCTCTTATTTATGATGGCTGCTGCAAATGTCAAATGTTATTGCTAACAAGGCTCACTGAAGGCTCTGCAGCTTCTGGTACCCACAAAGAGGTCACCCCCTCCTGGTTCTGGCTCCAAGGGTGCCCAGGATAGTTGTGAAGTTGCTGTCATCTTTACTAAAAGGCATTAGCCCCTGTTACTGCTATGACTAATGTTATCAAAGCAACTGACAGCCTGCCCTGCAACTCTTCTAGCATTCCTCTCTTTTTAATAAGTAAACTTCAGTCTAACATCAGATGTGAGAGCAGAGGTGCAAGGCTAGGCATAATAATCTGAATTGAAAACAGTACACATTTGGAACTCCTTAATTCTTCCTAAAATATACCTTTGGTATATTTCCCCCCAAAACCTCTCTGTGTGTCCAAATTCAAGTTGAAATTAGGCTATGATTTCAAGAAGTAAGTTAGTGGTCTAATCATTTCTCATAGTTTCTCTGAATATATATTTGTACATTCAAGCACTTATATATACACAAAGGGCTTTTTAAAAACTTCATGGGCGGACCAGCACATGATGTGACAGTTGTGTTGCTGGACTCCCACATGGCTGACAAGGGTTCAAGTCCCAGACTTGGCGGCTTGAAACTCATGCAGGGGGCATGTACATGTGTGCCCCAAATCCCAAGACAAGAGTGAAGGAGAAGGGACTGTGGCATGGCCACCCTCTCTTGGTGGTGATTTCTTGTTTTCTGTCTCTCTGGTGAGCATATGCGCCCTATACCAAAAATCTCTCTAAGAACTTTATGGGAAAATGAGTACTAATGAAAAAAAAAAGCATGAATTTCAATTATTTTTGCACCAAAATAAATTGTACTTTAACTCAGTTTTTCTATGAACTTTCTGAAGTACTCGTGTGTGTGTGTGTGTGTGTGTGTGTGTGTATGTATTTTTCCGCTATTGTATAATGATCTTAAACACAAATGCCTAGGGAACCATCAGTTAGCATAATGGCTATGTCGCTGGACTCCCACGTAGTCCACCGTGGTTCACGTCTCGGACCCGGTGGCTTAAAACTCACGCCGGGTGCATGTGCGTGCGTGCCCAAGATCCCGAGAGGAGAATGGAGGAGAAGGGATTGCGGCGTGACCATCCCCCCTGGGGGTGATTTCTCGCTTTCTGTCTCTATGTCTCTCTCTGTCTGTCTGGCGAGCGCACGCGCCCTATAACAAAAACCTCTCAAAAAATAAAAAACAAAACCCACAAATGCCTATAGGGTCCACTTATCTATCTTAAGGGAATTAAATTAATCAACTATAGACAGTAGCAAATTGGAAAGAACACATCCTATCTATTACAGAAGAGCCGGTAAGTTTATTTTTAGTTCTAGCCAATGGCAGTCAAGCATAGTCATTGGGGCAATGTCAGATTTCCCGTTTTTTCAAAAGAATTTAGAAATGTAGATACTTATATATTCTTATTTTCAGATGTCATTAATTTCACATTTTTCATGAGTACTTTACTAACCAAACAAAACTTTATTATTTGCTGCACTGGACCCTGTTTGCTTGCTTTAGTACCTAGATATTTCACGTCAGTAGAGACCAGAGGATTAGTTCATATATAGACAAATGCTTAGGTCATCAGCATCATTAATTTCTTAAGCTCATCTGTTGCAAAGGGAATTACAAAGGCAAAACACAATATTTTACTTTAATGAGATTATGGTCTCCGATCTAATGAGATTATGGTCTTTATTAGAAAATACTAATAATAATTAAAAAAACCTTTGTGTCACATACTTTATAGACAGAATTATTGGCTCTTAAACAGCAACCCTATAGTATTTCTATCTTTATCCCCAGTTTAAAGATAAGGAGCCTAAAGCACACAGAATTATTAGAGTTTAAATAATTTGCCCAAGTATAAACCACATATATCTGGGAAGTCACAGAGATGAAATTAGAATCAGAGACCACACACTTTCTACTATGTCACATTGCTTTGGACACTAGAACTCAATCCAGTGCATATTAAATGCAGGAAAAGGAGTAGCCTCTTTTTCAGTGATAATATGTTAGGATGTTAGGAGAGTCTAATACAAACATAGCACGTCTGCTTTCTCACTTTCTCTCTATCTCTCTCCTCCTCTTGCGCTTTTTTAACATAATCATATAGGGGAACAATAGAAAATGACATTGAGTTGTGGAAAAAACTATATCTTTAAAACTTAGTTGAAAATCAATAGAAGTGTTTTTACATTTCATCCAACTGATTTGATTATTTTGTTCTGTTGGAAGAGGGATCATTATACAATTTATCAATTCTAATGCTTTTCCTCCTAAATAAAACATTTCTAAATTATTCCCTTCCTTTAAAGAAAGACACTATACAGACTGGGTACATTTCACATATCTTTTCTTATTGACTTTTGCAGCTCTCCTCTTTTGGACACCCAATCATCTGATTTAGGCTAGGGAACAATTCTGTTTATGAATCTCTCTCCCTCCTTCCTTGACTGATACATCTTGTTGAATATAGCTTTTCACTCAGATGCAGGAAGAATTACATCATTTTGGATGATGTCAATGTGGCAAGTGGCTAATTCAGTTAAACTGACAAGTTGAAGTACATAAATTTTCCACATTGTCCTCTTAGCATTCTTAGCTCCTTGGGAGACTTTAAGTAAGCTTGAAATCTGTACTCAGTGGCTGAACTTCTTGCAAAGGATTTCATGCTTCCCTCAGCATCTCAAAACTCCTGAGAGTTGGCGGTGACATTGAAGAGAGTATTGAAGGGTGAAGATTTGACGACAGTGGGGATCTATGTCTCAGAGCTGACGGCATTATCATTGTATAAGTGTGGGTTTTGCTCAGAGGTTAACCCTATGGTGATGTGTTATACTGGCGTGCTACCTTGTATGTGATAGTTTCTTCTGCTTTTCTTTAATACTGTAGTAGAATAAAAGAAAAGTGTCTATAACAAAGAGAACGAAATGCAGTGGAAGGATATGCCTATTGTACCTTGTCATTCAGGGACTTTCCATGTTATTGTTCTTCTATTCTGCAAGTCTTGGTCCTCATCTGTACGGTTGAAGCTAGATCTCTGGAGCATCCACGTTCCTGCTTTCAGGGAAGAGGAAAGAAAAGTCGACCATAAATAGTTTCTTTGAAGCAAATAAGGTGGAAGTCACATATACCCCTTATGCTTGCCTTTCATTGATGAAAACTTGTCACATAGCCACACTCATCTACAAGGAAGATTGGGAAATGTGGACTTTATTGTTCAAAACTGTTTGAGTGGGGGTTCGGGAGAAGAGAGAGAAGCATTATGGAACATATCTTCAAGTTATACCATCTGAGAGGCAAAGAAGCAGGAGTATTTATATACTAAACCCTGACTTGTTCCTGGAGGGGTGCTAATTCTTTGGTACTTCTGACCTACTGTATGGAAAAAGTGGGCTTGTGAAACCAGAGAAAGCCCTGAGGCAAATAAATATAGGTATTACTAGTTGGAAGTTGGCTTTTAGGAATCGTCAAGTGTAGGGGGATATGGGTGAGACACTGACAAAATTCGTTACAGTATTTTTATTTTCCTGGATCACTGGCATATAATTTATTTTACAACTTCTGCCTCTATCAAATGCCAGCCATTCCAGTTCCAATCTTAATTATTAAACTCCGAAGAAACACATGCATTATGCCCTTAAACAACTTGGAGTGATAAAAACTCTTGTTTCTAAAATTAAGGTGTAATTACATAGCCATGATTACAACTTACAAAATTTGGATTGGGAGCAGGCAGGTGGCATGGTGGTTAAGGGCACTGGACTCCCACATGGCTGGCCACAGTTCGAGTCCCAGACCTGGCAGCTTGCTTTCTCACTTTCCTTCTCTCTCTCTGTCCCTCTCTGGTCAAATTTAAATAAAATTTGGATCTGGTTTCACATGCTCTGCCATAACCTAAATGATCATGGGTGAAAGTTAATTTGGGGTGAGTAGTCCAGTGCTACCAGATTTAGCTATGAGTTGTTCAGAAGGAATTTTCAAAGGACTGAATGGAAAAACTTTCTTGCATTTATTTTTAACATTTGTCCTGTTGCTTCTTTAAACTTTCTGATTGCTGACTCATTTAACTTCAGCTCATAAAAATATAGTTTGGGAAAGTTAAAGCTCTTTTAACCTTAGAAATATATGTAAACATTTTTTGGTATCACCAATTGATCCTTAAATTCTTTCTGAGAATCACAGATAATAGCAATGCTTACTCAATTACATGATGCATGTAACCCAGTTTGAAAACTGTGCCATTATACGATATGTAAGTTCACACTGGTATCTTTTTAATTGCTCCAGTAATGTACATATAAATAGTCATTGCATGGAAGCAGAAAAATGGGTCTAAATTCACGGTGTTCCTGTTTGAATTCTTATAGTAAAATAAGAAAAATATAAATAAAGTATTAAACTATGAGGTCAAGTACCAGCAGGTGGTATAGTGATTAAGGTGCTGGACTACAGTTTGAGTCCCAGAGCCAGAGGCTTGGAACTCATGCTGGGCATGTGTGCATGCCCAAAATGCTGGGAAGAGAATGGAGCAGAAAGGATTATGGCATGGTCATTCCCCCAGGGGGTGATTTCTCGCTGTCTGTCTCTCTGTCTCTCTGGAGAGTACATGCACCATATAGCAAAAATCTCTCTTCAAAACAAAACAAAAACTGTTATGAGGTGAACATGAGAGCATTTTTCTCTCCTTTTATAGAATTGGAGGAAATGAACATTCCTTCCTTGATTCCTTATCCATAAATAACTAAAATAAGTTAATTAATTTTCCCACCTAAAATCAAATTGAGAGTTCTGCCAACAATCTAGTTGGGAAAAAGAGCCCTTTAAAAAGTGAATTTAATTGTAGTTTTAATAGACTAACACACAAACCTCACTTATTCATAGATCCCTGAAATGTATTCAATAGAACTTTTAAATAGAGCTCTTAGGGTATGAAGAAACTTCCCCAGAGTAATGCAAAGCATATTTTAGACTAAGGTATACCTTAACAGAGTACATGCTGCAATATTTTGGGGCTCAAAATTTTCATTCTACCGGTTTCCATTTTTGTATCAACCCTTCATAGAAGAAGCAATTATTGTGAGAGGGTTTAGATATTGGAAATGACCAATTCCCAAATCTTACGGATAACTAATTCTATGACCTTGTACTTGTGTCAGGTTGAAATGTTATGATTTTGAATTGTTCCTGTCAGCTAATTTCTAGGCAAAGAATCTGGTCCTTCTGGGAATTTGGTGGACTCCAAATAACTACTTCTGAGCAGAGGACACTAGGATTAGCCTATTGCTTTTTATGAGGTATGGTAAAATATATAACATAAAAATGATCATTTTAACTATTTTGAAGTATACAATTCAATGAACTTTAGTGCATTAAAAATGTCATGCAATAATCACCTCTATGTAGTTGTAGTACATTTTTATTAACCAATAAGGAGATCCTGTAACCATTAAGCAGTCACTGTTCCCTTGCCCTTAGCCCCTACAGATCACTAATATGTTGTCTGTATCTTTAGATTTACCTTTTCTGGACTTTTCACACAAATTGAATTGTGTACTATGTGGCCTTTTGTATCTGTCTTTTTTTACTTAGCATATAGTTTTTAAGGTTTATCTATCCTGTGTCAATACTTCATCCCTTTTAATGGCTGAGTAACATCCCATTGTATTTATATACCACATTCTGTTTATACATTTATCCATTGAGGGAAAATTGGGTTATTTTTGCTTTTTGGCTACTGTGAGTAGCACCAATGTGAGTAGTGTTATGAACATTAATGTACAAGTATTTGTTTGAATACTTATTTGCAGTTCTTCAGGGTATATATCTAGAAGTGGAATTGCTGGGTCATATGGCAATTCTGTTTTTGAAGAACCCAGCCTATTGCTTTCAAATCAGCAGTGATATAAAAATTTTGTTAACGATGTCTTGCCAGATAGTACCAGATAGTACCTTAAGGTGTTTCTCTTTTGGCAATAGAAACATTAAATAAAGGAAGCTGGAGTCACACGACTCAAACATTTTGTTTAACATTCACTCAAATTCTTATAAATGTTTCAATGTGACAGTGAGAAAGAGGAATAACCGTGATTTTGAGAATTGTTCTAGTGTGTACCAGGAATTACATTTGAGTGCTAACAACACAAGCCTGCACTATCAGAGGTTTTTATTCTTGACCACAAGACTTTCAGCTTCAAAATTATTGACATTTTAGGTGGGACAATTCTTTGTTGTGAAAGGAGGTCCTGTGCATTGCAGACTGTTTCGCCTCATCCTTGACTCTTACCCACTAGATGCCAGTACTACCCCTCCAAGCTGTGACAGTCAAAAACATCTCCAGACATTGCCAGATGTCCCCCTGAGGAGCAATGTAAAAGAAGTTCAGTTTTGCTTTGGTAGCTCCACAGTATCACTGACAGCTTAGGCCTTGTCTGTTTTTTAACTCTGTCATCCTTAGTGTGTGGCTGTTATACTTAATGTCACCTCATGTTGGGAAGATGGCTACAGTAACTCCACCCATATGTTCCAGGCAAGAAAAAGAAGGAACTGAGTCAATCCTTATAAAGAGATTTCCCCAAAATCCCTGCTGAAAGGCTATGTCTGTATTTTATTGGCCACCCTTATCTGCAATGAAAACTTGGGCAAATATTTTATTGTTGGGCCCATTGCCACACCCCACAAAATAATTTTTCTGTTACTTGGGAAAGGAGAAAAATGTATATTACATAGTCGACCAGCAGTCTCAGTCACAAAACAGATTCCTTTCTGACTTCTGAGACCATGAGAGAAAATCACAACTTAATGAGGTATGGTGAGGACAATGGATGTTCACAGCATTTGTCTCCTTGGTAAGAGGTTTACTTAGGGCAAGAAAGGAGGTGGGCTATTGTTGTGGTAGAGAAAGAGCTTTAAATTCGCTTAGAATCCATTGGATAAATTTACAACCCTTAATTTTGATGTTGTAAGTCTAATTCTGTGGACATAGGGAGACAGATTCAGGTTGATTAACTCTGCTTTCATTTATCACCGAAGGCAGACGCAGTAGTAGTGACATCCCTGTAAGGATTTAGCCTGGCAGAAATTTTGAGGCTTCCAGTCTCAAGTGGGTACATTTAAGTCCAGTCCCATCAGCAGTATCCCCAGACCTGAGGCTAGAATGCGAATAGATAGCTGTCACCACACTGCATATGCAGCTGTGTGAGGCAGAGCTGTGTTCTTGCAAAGATCAGAATCATCAACACCCAGGGTGGCCATATGGCAACAAGATGGGAAGACAAGAGCAAATGAAAAGGGAAGATTCTTACTGGAGTATTCTGTGTTCAAGAGTACAAAAGATTACTGGAACATGTCAGGCTAATGCATAAGAAAGTATGTGGTGAGCAGGGATTATAACACCTGGGGTATAAAAAGAGACAACTTTATTGTCACTGGTTGGTAAGGCTGTAGCTTGGCTTGAATTGCGCCCCTCCAAAAGACATGTTGAAGTCTTAAACCATGATACCTGTGAATGTGACTTTATTAGCAAATTAGAAGTCTTTACAGATTTAATCAAGTTAAAATGAGATCATACTCTATTAGGGTGGGCCCTAATGCAATATGGCTTGTGTCCTTATAAGAAGAGCTAACAGAAACACACAGAAGCAGAGGAGAATGCCTTGGGAAGACAGACAAAAATCTGAGTGATTAATCTATACTGGCAACCACCAGAAGCAAAGAGAGAGTCATGGAGCTGCCTCTCCCTTAGAGCCTCCAGAAGAAACCAATCTTTACAACATCTTGTTTTTGAATGTCTGGCCTCCAGAGCAATGAGGGTGAATATATTTTCTTTTCTTTTCTTCTTCTTCTTTTTTTTTAATGCCACCCAGTTTGTGGTACTTTGTTACATCAGCCCTAGAAACCTAATATAGCTGAGACTTAGATCTTACACACATATTAATAAAATAAAACCTGCATTTACTCAGAATCTGTGTAGATGTGTTTGTCTTTTATATATTATTTAATGTGAATTGTTGTGATGGGAATTGTGAATTTTATCTCATTAACTTACCCCTAAAAGACCTTAACTGTTTTAGTTGTGGGGGCTTCTAACAAATGCTTTTTGATAACATTTATTGAAGAAGCTCCTACCCCAGGGATTTTTCACGAGATGATACACATGAAAACATTTTATCAATGATAAAATGCTATCCAATCATTAGTTACAATTGTGTGGTCAGCATAGTTCTATAATTGTGTACCTGAAAGATAAGTGGTCAGAGGAATGTCAACAAAAGTAATTAGATTTTTAGCCTGTGTGATTCTAGGGGCAAAGTACATAATGTAGAGAAATGAATATCTAAGGAAGGCCTCTCAAGAAACAGCTCCTACAATTGCATCTTGTTATACAATTTATCAGTAAAATAAAATGGTCAGAAAAGCATCTGGAAGAGGAAAATGCCAAACAGGGCATGCTGGAGCTTTGCTTTTCTGTGATGTTGAAGCAGTCAAAGCCTGGCATTTTGTGTGTTTGACAGATCATTTCAGAGCCACCTCAGGCTACCAGCAATGCATGACCTGCCCTTTTCTGTAATGTAGAAACACCAAGAAGATGCTTCTTCTACTCCCAGAAATAGCCTGGTAAACAAAATATGTTAAGGCAAAAGACTTATAATCTAAGCCTTGAGAGAATTCTCTACTTAACTGTGTTGTTAAATAAAATTAAAATAATAAAATAAAATGGAAGAAAACAAAGGTTAAACTCTTAAGTTCCCAGACTTAGGCTCAGACATATTTATGCCCTAAGCTACAGGGGCTGTAGTGGTAACAACTCTAATAATATGGTCTAATGAGTTGGAAAAATGATGGCTTGGTAGTTGCATTGCTGAACCCTACGGCTGACAGCCCAGGCAGAGCCCATGGAGTATTCCAGAAAGATGTATAAAATGGGCAGAACAGAGTCATGATGAAAGAGCTCCTTTAATGACAAAAAATATTGAGTGGTGGTTTATTCTCCATGGCTCGGTTATTTCCTTGGTGCTGCCTAAATCTATCTTAACCTTTCTGGAGTCCTTTAAGAAATTGAAAGGGGTACCAGTGAATTTATTAGCAAATTCTCCAAGAAGTAGACCATAAATGTTGTTCTTATTTTACTGATGAGAAAATCAAGGCATAAATATTAAGAGTAAAACCATCTCCATTATAACATATATCCTCTGCTTGATTACTTTTAGAGAGCTCACCAATTCACTTGGAAGCATTTATAGACAAGTCTGATTCAAACTGCTAGAAAAGTTTTCTTTACATTATTCAGAAATGAGCTAGCCTATAACCAATGACTTCCTATCTTCCCTTTTGTATGTGAATTGTTCAAATGTTTCAAGATTTCTCTCATGCCTATCTTACTCTCTTTTCTGTATTAAATGTCCTTAAATACTTCAACTATTCCTCATGTGAAATGGTTTTCTGACCTCTAGTCATCCTAGTTCACTCACTCTAAATGGGCTTTAACTGATCAGATCCCTCACCATTAAAATATAGTGCCTGGAATATTGGATAAGTCTGTATATTAGAATGATTCTCTTCCTTCTTTTAGATGCTAGCTATTTATCAATGTATGTTAATTTGAATATTCTTGTGGAAATTAGGTCATGTTTTTGAGTAATATGGCATTTAAATTACAGTCAACTGAGATCTTTGTGTATTTTGTGTATGAATGTCTGTTAGATCTATTGAAATTGCGTGATTTATTTTTTTATTGTAAATTTTCTCCTACATTGTTAATGTCAGTCCTGGAAGCCTGCTTGATTGGCATCTTTTTATTTATACTGTCAAAAAAAAAAGGTTCTCTTTCTCAACTGTATGTAATCTTACTTTTTATTTATTTATTTAACTTTTTTTTATTTGCCTGTGCTCACTGGAGAGAGGGAGAAAGCAAAAAGCACCTCCATGAGGAATGGTCATGCTGCAATTCCCTCTCCTCCATTTCTTCCTCCTTTTGGGATTCTGGGTATTGATGCACATATGCTCAGTGTGTCTTTCAAGCCACTGGTCCAGGGCTCAAACTGTGTGGTCAGCCATGTGGGATCCATCCACCTTAACTACCATGCCACGGGCTGGCCCTGAATGTAATCTTAAGCATATTGTCCTTGTCTTTACATTAGATACTGATGAGAATTAAACAGAATGGGATGGACTAACTAGAAAGTAATATTGATCCAGATCTAGGACTCTCTCTGCAGGGTGACAACTCATTAATCTAGAATCTTACCATAAAACAGAGATTGAGTTTCATGTAGCAATATTATTATAAACTACAGAATTATTCACTATTGTTTAAATGAATTATATTTCAATCCAGAAAATATTTATTGACTAGAACAGGGGTAAGAAACTACTGCCAAATCCAGCCAGCTTCCTGTTTTTGAAAATAAAGTGGTATTGGAACACAGCCATGCTTATTTTTTTACATATGGTTTATGGCTACTTTAGCAGGCTATAAATACAAAGTTGATTAGTATGACCCCCAAAGTCTAAAATATTTACTATTGGCCCTTTACAGAAAAAGTTTGATGACCTCTTATATAAAAAGAACTTTCACTTCAATTGCCTTCTTTCTGTGTAATCATTTCCCCCATCATTACCAATAGCCTAGTAACATGATGTACAATACTATCATGCATCTTTAGAACAACAAAAATAACTGAAAACACATCTGTTTTGATCTCTCCCCTTCCAGATATATCTCCTCCTAGTTTTGTATATTCTTTTACAAAAACCTCAAGTTTTCTCTACTTACTATATCTTCTTACCTTTTCTTTCCTTTCTCAGTTGAATGCAGGTCAACATGACATTCATCCCTAACCACTGCTCTGAAATGACTTTAAGTTCCCTGAGTGACTTTCACATTGCCAATCTGAGAATGAAACAGTCTCAGTTCTCATCTTACTTGACCCTGTCGTCTCCCTTCAGCTGTAGCAAAGTTTCTCTTTCTTAAATCACTTTCTCCTTCTGGCCTTTAGGATATAGCTTGTTCTCATTTTCCTTTGTGTCCTTTTCATCTTCCCATTTTTAAACATTGATGCTCCCTCAGAATATAGTCTTAGATCTCTTATTTTTTCCATCTTCACTTACTCCCTAGGTGTTTTCATCACATGTCACAGTTTTCAAGAATCTCTATATGCAATGGCTCTAATATTTATTTTATAGTTTGAATCTCTAGACTAAGTGCCAGCGTCAACTAGACATTCCCACTTGGATGACTAATAACCATGTTAAACTTAGCCAGTTATAAAACAAGGTCTCAGTTTACCCTGTACAAAGCAACTCCTCTTACAGTCACCTTCATTTTAGTGACTGAATCCCAAGTGTTCATTGTTCATATCCAGCATATAGGACTCATTCTTGATTCCTCTCATTCTCTCTTATTCCTTTGCAATCCATCAGCAAGTCCAGTGAATTCTAACTTTCAAAATAGACCCAAATGAGACTATTTTTCACATTCTGTACTGCTGCTATACTTGTCTAAGTTTCCATTATCTCACATTTGAATTATTTCATAAGTTTGCCAACCAGTTTCACTGCTTCAGTCCTTGACTAATGCTCCATCCTGGCCCCATAATCCTTTTAAAACATGGCAGTCACATTGATACTGTTAAAATGTAAGTCAGATCATATTTGTTCTTTGCTTAGAATCCTTCAGTAACTTTTCTTCATATTCAGAATAAATGATCAAATTCTCTTGTAGCCTATGAATACCTTTCCTTTCTGATCTTATCGCTAACACTCTTTACCTTGCTTATTCCTCTGCAAGCATAGTGGCCTCCTTGCTGGCCTGAGAACATTCCAGTGATGTTCTAGTATTTGCATATGCTGTTCCCTCTACCTGAAACCCTTGTCTCCAAAATAGTGTGGGCTTCTAGTGTGTGTCTTTCAAGCAACTGGTCTAGGACTCAGACTGTGTAGTCAGCCATGTAGGAGTCCAGTGCTTTAACCACCATACTACTTGCTGAACCCTAATTTATTATTTTTAACAGAGCAAACAAATGTGAATCATTTTTTTCTATAAAAATCAGTTTATGTTGACAATTTAAAAAGGGACACACATATTGTTAGAAAGTTTAAATAGCACAAAAGGGTACACCCTTTCTCCAAAGGGAGCAACTGTGAATAGTTTCTTCTGATCTGTCTAGAAAATTGGACTGTATACATTTATATGTATTTCTTGTTTTCAGAGCTACCATTTTATTCTGTTTCTATGAATTTGACATTTTTGGCTTCCATGTATTAGTGAGATCATGTCTTTCTGTGTCCTACTTATTTGAATTAACACAATCTCCAGCTTCATCCATGTTATTAAAAATTACATAATTTCCTTCTTTTTAAATACTGAATGATATTCCATTATATAAATATATTACATTTTCTTTATTCATCTGTTGAAGGATACTTAGGTTGATTCCATATTTTGGCTACTGTCAATAATGCTACAAAGAATTTAGGAAAGTAGATGTCATTTCAACATATTAATATCATATTCTTTGGATATATACCTACTAGTGGAATTGCTAGATCATTAAGTAGTTTGATTTCTAAGTTTTTGAGGATCTTACATACTGGTTTTCATAATGGCTATGCTAACTTACTCTGGATCTTACATACTGGTTTTCATAATGGGTTTGCTAACTTACTTTTCCATCAACAGTGTACAAGGGTTCCTTTTACTGCTATATTTTCACCAACACTTATCTTTTATCTTTCTTATAATAGTCATTCTAACATGAGTAAAGTGTTTTTTTCTCTGTGGTTTTTATTTGTATTTTCCAGATGATTAGTGATATTGAACATTTTTCTTATATTGTTTGTCATTTGTATGTTTCTTTTGAGGAATATCTATTCAAGTTCTTTGCCTATTTCTTATTTATTTATTTATTTTGTAGAGGTTTTCGCTATAGGGCGCGTGTGCTTGCCAGACAGAGAGAGAGATATGTAGAGGTTTTCGCTATAGGGCGCGTGTGCTTGCCAGACAGACAGAGAGAGACATAGAGACAGAAAGCGAAAAGTCACCCCCCAGGGGGGATGGTCATGCTGCAATCCCTTCTCCTCCATTCTCCTCTCAGGATCCTGGGCACGCACGCACATGTGCCTGGCATGAGTTTTAAGCCACCAAGTCCGGGATGTGAACCACGGTTGACTACGTGGGAGTCCAGCGACATAGCCATTACGCTAACTGCTGGTTCCCCTTTAAATGATTTTTTTTTTTGAGAGGTTTTTGCTATAGGGCACATGTGCTTGCCAGAAAGAGAGACAAATCACCCCTCAGGGGGGAGGGCCATCCTGCAATCCCTTATCCTCCTTTCTCCTCTCAGGATCTTAGGCACCATGCCCAGCATGAGTTTAAGCCATCGGGTCTGGGATTTGAACCGTGGTCAGGTACGTGGGAGTCCAGTGACATAGTCGTTATGCTAACTGCTGGTCCCTCTTTGCCTATTTCTTAACTGGAGAATCTGTTTTTATATTGTTGAGTTGAATTATTTGTATAGTTTGGATATTAACCTCTTTTCAGATAATCAAAACAGCATAGTACTATCATAAGAACAGACACATAAATCAGTGAAACAAAATATAGAGATCAAAATAATAATAATACAGATTATTATTTTACATTGAGCAAAGCATCCATTGATTTTGGACAAAGATGCCAAGAACTCACAATGGGGAAAGGACAGGTCCTTCAATAAATAGTATTGGGGAAACAGGATATTCACATACACAAGAACAAACTTAGGCTCTCATCTCACACCACATATAAAAATCAACTCAATATAAAGTATTATAAGACCTACAACAGTAAAAGTACCTCTTACATCTACATATAAAGCGATCAAAATAGATGACTGACTAGAAATTTATTTCTGGCTCTTACCTAGTCATTCTTAGAAAAATGGAATACAATAAAATTATAGTTATAGTCTCATTACAATAATCCTATAAAACCTGAAACAAAAGATAGTGGCATTATAATCTAGAAAATCTGAGGTAAAGTCTATTTCTTTATACATTTAATATTTTTAGGTCAATATTCCTAGTTATCGATAGTTTTTGAGGAAGTGCAAAGGCCTTGTTCTTCTTCTTTAGGGGTTCCATTGGTGAGAATGAACGTAAAGATATCCATCTGCTGATCTGTGTTGGAAAATGTAGTTTAAACCTGAAGTTTAAAGATTACTCCTACTTTCACCCTGAACTTGGACTTGCCTCTAAAAGATATGGTTCTGTAGGGCAGTTTTAAAGGCCTTTGGGAAGAACCATAGGCCTGTTCCATATACTATAACTAGCAGGACAGAGAGTGATAATGGTGGACCCTTTCCTTTACCCACAAACACAGAAGTGTATGTTATAAAGAAATAGGGAACTGAGAAGGAGGTGGGGGTATTCCATTTGTGAACAATTTGGTGAGAGCAAGAGAACAGGCTAGCAGTCTTTAACCTGAATCATTCATCAAGTAGGCTAGCTATGCCTGTTCTCTTGGGAAGGAATGAGTAAGAAGTAAAATGAGATAGTTTATAGATATTTTATCTGTAAGGAACTTCCTAGAAGGTGAAACTCTTGACAGAAAGTCTTTTCTGGATAGGAGTATGGGATTCTTCCTATACTGGCTTTCTTTCCCCTGTGTAATCATTAGCTTTTTCTGTGTAATAAATTACTCTAAAACTTGGGAGCTAGAAACAATAGCTACTTGTTTAACTCATTATTTTATGGATCAGTAATTTGGGCTAGTGTCAACCGAGTTTGCTTTGTGGTTAGCTTGATTGGATAGTTGCTAGATGCTACTAGATTGTATAACCTTAGCTGGTACAGCTTGTCTCTGCACTGTGAGGTCTCTCATCTCCTATCAGGCTAGCCTGGGTTTGCTCAAATCATAGGTGGTTCTAAGAAAACAAGGCCCAGGCTCAGAACAGGCACATAGTTATGTCTGCTACGTTGTTCACCAAATCGAGTCATAGAGTCAGCCCAGTTTCAACGGTTAGGGAAATGGACCATACCTCTGGATCAGAGGATCTTCCAAATCACATTGAAAAGGGTGTAAATAGAGTAAAGGACAGAGGATTGAGGTTATTTCTGCAAGCAATCTCCCATACACAAATAACTCCACTCATACTCAGTGGAGTATGCTACTGCCCTGAAACTTTTCATACCTTATTTTTATGGAAGTCAATTATGTATTTAATGAATGGTTGGTGTATGTTTAGGACAACTGGGTCTATGAATTCTTTAAGAAGGCTTCTAGAAAATAGTCTTTGCCCTCGAAAATGACATTTTTTACCCCTGGTGTAAAATACAAACATTTATTTCACAAAAAGTTGACTGTAAACAAAGCTGAGCATAGGTGTCAATCTTCTAGAGGCCTCAGAAGTATATAATTTCAGTCACCTTTTGTATCCTTTACCTTGCGTCAAACCCCATCAGGTAAAGCACTAGAGGTTCTAAATAGTATTCTATGTTATGTGGGAAACACACCTTTTAAAAACCTGTAGAAAATTCAGTAGCCTTTGGAGATTCCTAAACATGCAACTTAGCCACAGAGAGAGCAAAGGCATAATGGAAAAAGAAAAAAATATTGGCCTTGGGGTAAATTGTTATTTTTATAACATATGCAGTATTTGTTCACTATAAATAATAGAAGAAACAAGAAAATTCATCCGTTTTCATAGCATTAGGAATTTTGGAACAGAAAACAATAACTCAATTATGTCAAACATTTTGAATTCAGTGTGCCTTTGAAATAGGGCAACCTTTTTCATTGTGTAATTGAAACCACTTTATCTCAACACTTGTTTTTAATGACAGCAGTAAAATATTGTGTGAGATCATAAATCTTTCTTGAGGGCATTATAGACTATACCTCAAGCTTTGGTAGAGGGCATAATCTTGTTCTATTTGAGGAACATAAATATAATTTAATAGAAAAAGGAGACAAGGCATCCACTAACAGATTCTTTATGAAAAATAAGAATAACATTTAAAAAGGCCAATATGAAGCCAAATATTTTAATATGGCAGAAAGTTTATGAAGTTTTATAAAGAAACACTGAATTTGGAGTTAAGAAGCCTCAGTTCTTGTCCTGATCCTATTACTGTGTGGGCTTTAATTAAACCACATCATCTCTTGAGGTAGAATTGGAACCCATTTTTATAGTGGAGATTGTAATTCTAGCTTTAAGGGTACTGGAGAGTTGTGAAACTTAAACAGTCGTGAAATCCCTAATTTATACTGTGCATATGCACATATATGACCTAATTATAGACTTGCAAGGCAAATATTTCTCCCAAATATAAACTTAACATAGAGCTAAAATATCAGTTAAATTAGAAGCAAATAAAGCTAAATTTTTAAGTAATATAAACTTAAAAAATATATTCTTTATTTGTAATTTTTGTAATGAAGGTTAAGAAGAACTGAGTAATACTGCATTGAAATATTATTGGTTCTTTAACATATTATTTAAAGAAAAAATTGCTAGAAGACACATGTACTCACCAGAAACAGATACAGAGCTGCGGAGAGAGAGAAAGCACTTCCCAATAGGACATGGTCATGCCACAGTCCATTTTCCTTCATTTCTCCATCTTGTTGGGATTTGGGGCATGAATACACATGCACCTGGCATGTTTTTCAAGTGCTGAAGCAAAGACTCAAACTGTGCAGTCGGCCATGTGATATCCAGCTCCTTTAACCACTGGGCCATGGAGCCAATCCTCATTTTCATTTTTTTTTTCCTGGAGAGGTTTTTGCTGTAGGGCACATGCACTGGTCACAAAGACAGAGACAGAAAGTGAGAAATCACCTCCTCCCAGGGGGGATGGCCACGCTGTAATCCCTTCTCCTCCATTCTCCTCTTGGGATCTTGGGCACACACGCACATATGCCCATCATGAGTTTAAGCCACCAGGTCTGGGACTCTAACCATGGTCGACTACATGAGAGTCCAGCGACATAGCCATTACATCAACTGCTGGCCCCCCTTATTTTCTTTATTATGGGATACAGTGTGATTTTTCAATGTAATATATAATGATCAAATCAGGGTAATTAGCACATGTAGCACCTCAAATATTGTTATTACTTTGTATTAGGAACATTCAAAGTCTCTCTTCTAGTTATTCTGAAATATACAATAAATTATTGTTAACTATAGTTATTCTACTGTGCTATTGAACACTAGATATACTATATTTATCTAACTATAGTTATCTAACTATAATTTTGTATCCTTTAACCAACATATTTCAATTCCTTTACTCCCTACCCTTCCCAACCTCTTGTATTCAGTATTCTACTCTCTACATCTATGAGGTCAACATTTTTAGTTTCCACAGAGTACTGAGAATATGAATAGAATACTATTTTTAGAGGGTAAATATATAATTATTTATTTGGTTCTATGCAGTGGAGTCTTAAACCACCCTCTTCTTGAAACTAAGTTATATTGATTTGGGATGACTTGTAATTAGGTCATGATTTTATTTTTCTATTGTAGCAGCCTGCTTCTTTGAAGATGAAAGGAGAAAAGAACTTCCATTTTTATTTATTATACCCCCAATTTTATGTAAGACATTTCTACATGACTACCAACTCAAAAAATTAAGGACTAATGACTGGGGCTGGCAGGTGGCATGGTGGTTAAGGCACTGGGCTCCCACATGGCTGACCATGGGTCAAGTCCCAGACCTGGTGGGCTTGAGTCTTCTCTTTCCATTTCTCTCCCTCTCTCTCTCTCTCAATCTGTGTCTCTCTGGTCAAGTTAAAAACTGATAATAAGAAATAAAATTAAATGAACCTTTTAAAAAATTAATGACCTTCTTCCTGAACTTGAGCTTTCTTTTCTAAGTTATCTCTTTTTGGGAATGGTAACAGTACTCTAGGAGTCAAGGCTGAAAATCTTAAGCTTATCTTTGATTCCTCCTTTTCCTCAAGCCTCACCAAATCATGCCACCTTTCTAAACTGTCTTCCTTGTCTCACCAATATTAGGTCAGTTTATCTTCTAAAAGCGTTGTCGGATCTACCTATTTCTCTACATCTCAAAAACATCTTTGACTTGGGAACCAGCAGTTAGTGTAATGGCTGTGTTGCTGGGCTCCCACGTAGTCGACCATGGTTCGTGTCCTGGACCCGGTGGCTTAAAACTCACGCCAGGCACGTGGTGTGCATGCATGCCCAAGATCCCAAGAGGAGAATGGAGGAGAAGGGATTGCGATGTGACCATCCCCCCTGGGGAGGTGATTTCTCGCTTTCTGTCTCTATGTCTCTGTCTGTCTGGTGAGTGCATGCGCCCTATAGCGAAAAACCTCTCAAAAAACAAACAAACAAACAAAAAACAAAAAGAAAACATCTTTGACTCTAGCAGAGTTAGCATATATCCAGAACAATGCCTCCCTCAATAGTCCATGTCAAATATTGCTAATTGATTGCAAAACTATTTCTTACTGATACCGAGTATAACTTGGTAATTCTTCTCCACCTAGTTTCAATATCACCCTCTCCCAGCAATCAGCATTGGCATGAGAATTATTTATTTGTCATACTAACTCTGTATGACAAAGTTGAACACCCTTGTGCTGAAATTGAGGTTCTCTGTAGTTTGAGTCTAACCTCCATTTTCATTATTAATTCCACTACTTCCTAATAAAAAGATTCTACTTCAACGACATTCATCTATTTAATATATTTTATTTCCCTATCCCACACTTTACTCACACAGCTTCTTTTCATGTCAAAACCTTGACCAGCTCCATACTATGCTTTACAGGATTACTTAATTTTTTTATCATTATTATGATTTTTAAATTTGCTACAGAACACATGTGCTCAACAGAGAGAGAAAAAGTGAAAAAGCAAGCTGCTAGGTCCAGGACTCAAACAGCAGTCAACCATGTGGAAGTCCAGGGCCTTAACCAATGTGCAACCTGCTTGACCCTCCATACTATTTTTTAATGAAACTCTTCTGGGAACCTGTTAATCTAATTTCTACTTCCTTAAAATCAAGAACATTGTACACATATGCTTCTTTGATCTTTTTCATATGCAAATTTCATTTTCTAAGTAGTATGCAAGGTCACTGAAAAGACACTGGAGATTTGTTATTAGCTGCCATACGCTGACTGCCGTAACAATTCCAAAATCTCAGGCTAACTTCAATAAATAAGTGTCACAGTCCTGCAAAGGAAGAAAGAGATAGAGAGGAGGTTATTATCTAATAACTTTCTATGAATTTAGATATTTGGAAGCTATATCTTGATTATTCTATTGGCTATCACTAAAGAATTGTTTTTTGTGGGCCTGCAGGTAGTGTGGTGGTTAAGTTACTGGATTCCCATGTGGTCAACTCCATGATTTGAGTCCCAGATCCAGTAGCTTGAGGGACAAGCCAGGAACTTGTGCATGAGTGGCTAAAATCTCAAGAAGAGAGTGGAACAAAAGGGAATGCAGCATAGTCATTCCCCCTGGGGGAGGGGGGTGAGTTCTCACTTTCCCTCTCTTTGTCTCCCCAGCAAGCACACACATCCTATGGCAAAAATCTAAAAAAAAAAAAAATTCAAAAAAGAATGATTTTTGTTTATAAAATTTGCAATAAAATGCAAAATGTATGTATATTTACAGTTAATAAGTTTTCAAAAACTAGTTGGTAAAGTAAACTCTTCTTCCCCAGCTCTATTCTTCAGATAAAGCCCTTAATAGTTGTATTTGTATGCCTCTATAAATTTTCAGCATTTATACAAATGTGTATATGTATCCAAAGATAGAGTTTATTTTTAAAATGGATGGTAATATACTACTTTTATTTAATTTACTTTTCTCATTGTAACAGGTCAACCTATAGATTTTGGGCATTATTTTATATATAGCAACTTAATTCTTTAAGAAAGCTGCAGAGGGCTCTATCATATGCATATGTCTTAATAGATTTAATCTATATCCTATTGATAATAATTTGAATCAAAAAGTTGACTTTTCAAATTAATGGTGTTAGGATTGGCTATCAATTTGGGAAAATACCAAGTTAAAGTAGCTCATGCCATAGTCACAATAAATTCCACATAGATTTCAGATTTAAATATTAACTTAAAAAGTTAGGGGCCAGCAGATGGTGTAGCAATTATGTCAATGGACTCCCACATGGCCCACAGTGGTTCAAGTCCCAGACCTGGTGGCTTGAATTTCATGCCCAGCATGTGTGCGTGCATGCCCAAGATCCCAGGAAGAGAATGGAGAAGAAGAGATTGCAGCATGGCCAACTTCTCCCCACCCCCAGTGGCAATTTCTCACTTTCCCTCTCACTTTCTCTGTCTCAGCTAGAGCACACACCCTAAGGCAAAAACCTGTACCCACCCACCCAAAAAAAAAGAAAACTAAAAGTACTAAAAGATAACTCAAGAGAATATTTCCATTAATTTGTGGAGAGAGGAAGAATTTGTAAGAGGTATTTAAAATACTTTCACCAACTCATGCTTGTAGCTCACATACCATGGATTAATCTGTTACCTCAGGACCAACTGTAGACAGAAGCTGTTTGCCTATGAGCCATCATTTGTGAGGGCCCCAAAGACTGATAGACACATTGCAAACTCTCTCTTTATTTCAAGCTTACCAGTTTAAAAGGTAGTTATATTATTGGGGATGACAAGCTATCATTAAGTTGTTCTCAGTTATTAATACTTAGCTATGGGTTGGTTACTGAGAATAGCTAATGAAGTTCTTGATTCTGAGAAATGGGAGATATGAGGACTAAGTTTTAAAGAGATACTATAGAAAATAAATCATCAGTCTTGAGTGGGGCATTAGGTTAAAGGACCCTGGGAAACTTGACATATTTCTTGCAAGTGAGGTAATTTGTCAAAATAAACACTAAGAAAAGATCTCCAAGCAAAATTCACTTGATTCACAGGATGGTGTTGCACTTCTTGATAAAAGGACAGTTGTACTATTTCAAGAAACAGTTGAAATGAATAAAATTCAAAATAAAATGATCTTGAATATAAAATTATTGGATTGTCAGGAAAGTCATGACGTATTTTCCTGTTTTTCTCTGCAAAAATGCATCATGACTTTTCTTATGATCCAATACATGTCTTATTTGAGTAAATCTTGAGAAATTGGAATGGTACTTCATTTTATAAAATGTCTGAGGAAATATAAATTCTAGGTATTAAAAAGTGATGTGCACCTTAAATGCATGCATCTGTTTCTACCTGGTACCAAATTAATTCCTTTCAGGTATTTGGTAATATATATAATAGAGAATATTTTCAATATTTGCTCTAAGGATTTATTCCAAGCATGATTAATGTCTTGGAATTATCTGTAACTAATTATGCTACTTAGCAGTTTGAATGTCCCATCGGTGTGAAATCATTGGAACTGGAATAGCATGGCACACATCAGAATGCCTTGATTTATTATCTGTCACTGAAAAGTTTAGATTCACACCATCTGGGATGATTAGCGATTATTTACTGTCCCAGGAGGAAACTGGTGAGAACATCCTTTGTGTGGAAGTAGATTACATTGGAGATTCACAGGATTGGTTCCTTGACTACCTCTATGGATATGAGTATATTTCCCTCACAGCTTGACAGAACTTTATTTATAAAGGTGTAAGCAAACATTCTTACTTCTGCCTTAGGGGAGAATCTTTTTTAGTCTCAGAGCGATTTACATTCTTGCTTTTCGACCTGACAGAGCAGTGATTTATAACTACTCTCTTACTTCTTTCTTCACTGGCTAATT
>NW_006159659.1:3773747-3778747 GCF_000334495.1 Tupaia belangeri chinensis | reverse complement strand
TAAATATGAACTCTGCCACTTTGTAGTTGAGTGGCAGCTGGTTGGTTAAATTCTTTTTCTCTCATGAATAAAATGTGAATAGCAATGCTTGCCTTATTTCCTCAAAGGATTCATGCAGTGATCATGGAGGATAAAATAAGCAAATATGTTTTGAATAATGCAAAGTGTCCTGTGACATTTATCAGTATTATTATGAAACATAGGTTCTATTGGCACTAAGATGGAATTTTAAATGCTTTTCCAAAATTAAATATTAAAAGTAGAGAGCTACACAATTAGTTCTATTGATTTACCACATCTATAGATGTGTGCATTCTATTGTGTTAAATATATATATAGACTATAATAAGTATAATTTTATATTCATCTATCCATTGTTTTATGTCTTCCTATAAAAACCCAGGGTCCTCATTTTCAGTGCTGTAAGCCTTGAATACATCAATTTGAAGGGTTTCCTACTAGTGAGCTTTTAGTATTCCCTGAACATTCTTGATAGCTGAAGCTAATAAAATCTAGGTCTCTGATTCTAAACCGTCACCAACACTTCAGTCATTTTGGTAATAGAGGTAGAAATTCTCCACTGCATATATTCACATTTGTTCCTATGAGACACATTGCAAGTAAGAACCGAGATGACAGTTCACTTGATAATGTTATTAGTCTTGGAATTAGGCTAATTCATCATTGGCCTCAGTCTTAGCATTTTCCACAAATGCTGAGCTGACATTTATTTGGTCTTAGACTGTCATAGGATCATTTTCCCTTTTTAATTAAAACTAAATTTAGAAGGAAATAGATGACAGCATTGTTTCCCTTGGCAACAATGAAGTACCATTATCTATAAAGATATTGCCCCGGAAACTCATCAGTTTGGCATGTTGTTACTTATTTGTAAATGAAATAATAATATAAAATTATAGAAAATATTCTCTTAATACTATAACTTATATTTTCATATTTGTAGATATCTTTTCAGTTTTTATCTGAATACATACTTTATTTATTTATTTATTTTTGGCATTTAAAAAATTTTTTTTCTAGTAGAACTAGGTAATTTTAATTTTTGTATTACAAAAAAATTTTAAAATCTTATAGTCAATCCTGTATATCATTATAACATACTTTAAAAATAGTTATAATAATAGTCTATGTTTGATTTTTGTTGTTGCTATTACTAAACATGATAAGCATTTTCTGTGTTGAATGTATCTTTTATTTTTTATTTTAGATTTTTGCCATAGGATGAAGGTCCTCACCAGAGAGAGACAGAAAGAGAGATAGAGAGGGAAAGTGAGAACTCACCTCCCCAGCAGGGATAGCTACACCGTAATCCCTTCTCCTCCATTCTCTTTTTGGATATGTGAGCATGCGCCCCCAGCATGTTTTTCCAGTTGTTATGTCCAGGACTCAAACTGTGGAGTCAGCCATGTGAGATCCAGCACCTCAGCCACCATACCACCTCTGACCCCTGATATATTCTTTGTTATCATTTTTACAGTTTACATGAAATGTAGTCTGCCCCTTATTTGTGGAAGGATTACTTTTTAATTTGTTTCCATTTTTGTTTTTAATAAATGGCAATCTATTGAGGAGTGTGTATTTTGAGCATTGATCTAGCCTTACAGGAGTGATTTAGATGAAAATAATTCAGACAGTTATGTCAATTTTTTTTTATGATAAGGATATGCAATTTCAAAATGGCTGACTCAATGTAGGGTGTAGTTTTTGAAACAGAATGAAATTCACCCTCATTTCAGGGGATTAATACTGTATTAAGAATAACATCAGTTCTAATTATTTAGATTTTTAAATAAAGTATTATTGGTCTTACTGAGAATCAGAGATTTACAAAAATCAACTCTGAGTTTCATCAAGAGTTTTTGCTTTTGGCTTTAAATAAATCCTTTCATCCAGATATATTTCTTCCTCTTATTTCTGTATTCTTACTTATTTATAAAAGGCCACATTTTGATCTTAAAAATGATCACTATTCTCTTTTGAAAATTACCAATGTTGTCTACAATTTTTTTGTCATTATCATTTCTTCTCAAGTTACTCATAACTGGACTAGGAGGAAGAGCTCCTATCTATGAGCAAGTTCTAGAAGTTCAGCTCTATAGTAGTTTCATTTCCAAACACCTTCAATACATAATGTCAAGATCATTGAGAAATAAATGCTATTGAAACTTCTGGAAGTCCACAAGATGATATATGGGCTTTAGTTCCTAATATGTATGATCTTTGTTATATTCCAATACCTCATTCATTTGATGGTTCAAATGGTTGAATGAGAAGCCATGAGACAAATAACCTTTTCTAATAAATGACAATAACTTACAGAAACAGATTGGTGTCCTTTTTCATTTTATGTTTTTTTTTTTTCCCATACTTGGTATGATGAAATATCTTCAAAGTATGATATAGATTCTCAGTATTGATGTCAAGACATAGAGCACTGTAGTGTGTCTGTCACCAATATAGGGAGTGGGAGGTGATGTAGGAAGACCAAGGTATGCTGGATTAGTTGACATTGATAAGGCTGGTGTTGCAGAGGTGAGGAAAGTGATGCCCCTCTCTAAGGTTACAGCTGATGGGTTACACAGAAAATCCTGAGCTATTGATGTTATTTGTAAGTATATTAAATAATGATTCTGTACAAGGGGGAAATTAATTCATCTTAATTTCTAATAAAAGTTTAAAATTTTGTACTATATCAAACACAGATAAATACACATATATAATCAGATTGATATACCGACACACATATGTACAGATAAATATGCACATGCATACCTGCACAGAGACAGAGGTTAGCACAGTTTTGCCGACAGAGCACATCCTGTCTACCTGTCCTTTTCGTATGTGTTGCACAAAACATGGGATAGGTAGATAGCATGATTCTTGTGTGTGGCTTCATGTGACAAACATTTAACAGAAGTTTTTCATATAGGAAGAGCTCAAAATATTTATTGAATGAGTGAATGAGTGAAATAGAATCTTGAAGAAAGGGTAAAGATTTTCCAGGCAGAGGAGGGGGACAAATGGTGTTTGAGGAAGATATACCTACCTAACATGTATAGAAGCATGAGCCAACATGGATTGTTAAATGCTTCCAGGTTGATGTAATTGTAGGAAAAAAAGGTATTTGACATAATAATATAATCTTGGAGATTATAGAGTAGTTTAAGAGGGAAAGATGCTATGTGGTAAAAGATCCTATATATCATACTTAAAAGCTTCAATTTATCCTGGGTTCAGAGGAAAGATAATGTTATAAATCTGTGTTTTAGAAAGAATACATTGGTGATATGTGGAGGATGTACCAAAGATATACCAGTTGCCTTTTTCATAACTTTGCTCAAGATTAGCTTTAATTATTAATCTGTACAAGCATATGAATACAAAAATTCTGAAAAAGAGCATCTTTTTCTCCTTCATCCACCCTGCCTTCATCAACTAGGCAGTGATCTCAACAGTGGAACAGTAGTTAGGTCTGTAACTCATTTGAGCAATGGGGCAGCTAGGATAAAATCTATTTTTCAAGCCCAAATATTTCTTCTGAGTGCTAAGAGCATTTTATCTAACCATGTAATATATAACTTTAACAAGATAAATAGTATCTTATAATAAGCATCTTAAATGTAACATGTCCAAAACTGAATCACCATCTTCCTTTCCCAAACTGGCTCCTCTTCTACAGTCTCATTCTTAGTAAATGCTACCTGCAACACCAAGTTGTTTGATCCCCAAATTTGAATATCTTTGTTGAATTTTTCCTCTCTCTATCACATCCTTTCCCCTACCACAAGACTAAGAAATTCCAAGTGTTTAAACATTTCCTATTGATGTTAACTATTTCTATTTGTCAACTGTAGTATCTCTAGTGCCTAGTATTATGACTGGTACATGAGAAATTTTATGAACATATTTATCAACTAATGGCTAACCTTCCTTTCTCTAGATTCACTTATATTTCTAGAATCTATTTTGTTTGAGTAGTAATGGACCCTGGAATGCATCTGACCTCTAAATTCCTGGATATATTCTGAACTGTGTTCATGATAGGATGGACACTTTGGTATCCAGCTCTTATAGCAAAGCCTATCACTTGGAACTTCACAGGAGCATCACACACATTTAGTGGCTGACAATTATGCTGCTTATTGCGACACAGTATTCTGCTGCCATTCTTTGTTCTATATTTAGTTTAATTCAGAAATTTTGGTTTAAGTTATAGAGATGAAATTACCTTCTTTTCTGTTTCTTCCTTTAATTTTCCTGATGAAAACATTTAAAACTTGGGACCAGCAGATGGCATCATGGTTACATTGTTGGACGTCCACGTAGTCTACTGTGGTTCAAGTCCCAGACTTGGCAACTTAAAACTTACATGAGTTGTATGTGTGTGCATACCCAAGATCCTGAGAGGAGAATGGAGGAGCAGGGATTGCAGCATGGCCATCCCCCGCCCCCGGGGATAATTTCTTGCTTTATGTCTCTCTGTCTCTCTAGTGAGTGCACACACCCTATAGCAAAAATCTCTCTAAAAACAAACAAAACTCTACTGGTTTTAGATGAAGGATAATGGACACTCTTTGCCCTTTTCTCCTCTCACATTGTATAGTCAAAATAAAACAGGAGAACCCTTCCAGCAGAGAAGTTTAAATATTAGTATTTTGGATGAAATAGCACTGAAGTTAATTAAAATTTATCCATGATAACCATAGGGACCTTACTATGACCCTCACCAAGGCTTCTATTTTTTCCCCCCAATCTGTCTTCATTTTTCTCTCCTCATCCATTGTATATAATTTCCTATCTGTATGTTCTAGTACCATATGGAAGTCCCTCGTCCTCTTTCTTTTTGTTGCATCTACCTGAAAAAAAAAATCTATCTCTGCATTAACTTGGCTTTCTTTTTGCACTTGTTTCTTGATACATGAATTATAATTTTTCTTTTCTTTTCTTTTTTTTTTTTGGAGAGGTTTTTGCTATAGGGC
>NW_006159659.1:3771190-3773401 GCF_000334495.1 Tupaia belangeri chinensis | reverse complement strand
AAACTTTTTTTTTTTTTTTTTTTTTTGTGGTCCAAAATATAGCCACTGGTTTTGCTCTTCTCTTCCTTTCCGGATCTATGGAGAAGACGTTTTCCTTATTTAAGTTTATGCTTCCCTTTTATTCTTAGGATCCCAACTTTTCAGGATCTTTACATTATTTTGCATAAATATCTCTTTCTTGCATATTTTTTTTCTATCAAGTGGATACATTGCTTTGACTTTTAATCTAGTTATATCTATCATATGTAATACAGCAAAACACTTAACTTGACTACTCTGATACCTCCAGCTGCCACATGCCTCCCCCCTCTCCAGCTAAGAGGTGTATATATCATCTTTCTTCAATTTTTCACCACCAACTTATTACCCATCCTCCTTCATCTGGCTTTCAGTCTTATCAGTAAACTGAAATAAATCTCTGTAAGTTCAACAGTATGATAGACAGTTCTTATCTGAGCTTACCTCTCAACAGTCACTTGACAAAATCGATCATTTCCTCCCTGTATCACCACTTGTGCTTTCGTTTTCATGCTAATGTCTCATGTTTGTTTTGTTTGTTTTAGCCCTACTTCTCTGGTTGCTTCCTTTGTATCTCAATTGACAGTTCATCTTCTAAGCAGCTAATAGTTGTTGAACTTTTTCAAGACTCAAGCTTAGCCCTTCTCATTTTCTCCTTCTTTATGCTTGTTTTACAGTAGTTCTGACCCTAAATGATTATCAAAATCATGGAAATGTGTAACTAATCAAGTCAGAATCTCTGATCTCAGGCATCAACCTTTTTTTTTCTTTTCTTTTTTTTTTTTTGAGAGGTTTTTGCTATAGGGCACGTGAGTTCGCCAGAAAGACAGAGAGAGACCGAGACACAAAGCAAGAAATCATACCCCAGGGGGGATGGCCATGCTGCAACCCCTTCTCCTCCATTCTCCTCTTCGGATCTTGGGCACGCACGCACACGTGCCTGGTGTGAGTTTAAGCCACCGGGTCTGGGACTTGAACCGCAGACGACTACGTGGGAGTCCAGCGACATAGCTGTTACGCCAATTGCCGGTCCTTCAGGCATCAATTTTTGTAAAATCTATTCCTTGTGGGCCAGCCAGTGTGGCGTAGTGGTTAAGACAGATGGATCCCACCTGGCTCAGTGTATGGTTTAAGTCCCAGATCAGACAGCTTGAAAAACACACCAGGTGTGAGGTGCGTGTGCACATGCATGCATGCCTAAAATCACGGGATGAGAATGGAGCAAAAGGGATTTATTTATGTGATAAAGCACCCCTCCCCATAGGGTGCTTACTCTCTGCCTCTGGGGAGTGCTTGGGCCCTACAGCAAGAACAAAGAAAGAAAGAAAGAAAGGAACAAACAAAAACTACTTCCCAAGTGATTTTAATATTCAGCCAGGATTAAGAAGTACTGATCTAGGCGATCTCATCCAATCAATGTTTTTTTTTTACTACTATCTATAAGCGGATAATATGCAAATATCTCTCTAGCCCAAACTGCTCTTCAATGCACCCCCTAATGTGCTTTCAACTGCCTACTTGATTTCCCTTTTGTCTGTCTCAAAGAAACCTCAATCTTATTTATTTGATTTTCTTTCTCTTTTGTGTTGTAGCTAGTAGATTTATGATGCACACCCTGAACAAACCAGAAACATTGGAATGATCTTTAACAATTATGTCTTCATTACCTTCTATATTTAATCTTTCATTGACTCCTGTCTTACTTCTTAGATTTTTTAAATCCATTATATCTTCCTATTTTCACAATGTATATCCTAGTCTACCACAGTGTCTGCTACCAAGTGGACTGCTGCTATACCTCTTAACTAGTGTTCTCATTTCTACTTTCATCCCTCTAATCCTTTCATTTTATTTTATAATTTCTATTTACATTTAATTATTGTACATTTTTGTGTCATACAATATGGTTTTCCAAAGCATGCATGCATTGTATGATAATCAAATCTAGGATATTATCATATTCATCATCTTCACAAAGAACATTATATTATGTACCAATGATTTTCATTCTACTAATTTTTCTCTCTGCATATGTGTGTGTGTGTATATACAGGATTATTGCCAATACTATATATATGATTTGTATGTATACATATACAGATATTCAGAATGATAGACAGTTTATCTGTATACATACATATACATATAATATGTATATACATATATATATGTATATTATAGATATACTATATA
>NW_006159659.1:3762462-3770963 GCF_000334495.1 Tupaia belangeri chinensis | reverse complement strand
GGGTGGGGGTGGGATGGCCATGCAGCAATCCTTTCTCTTGCATTTTCCTCCTGGGATTTTGGACATGCATGCACATGTGCCCAGCATGAATTTCAAGCCACTGGGTCTGGAACTCAAACTACTGTTGGCCATGTGGGAATCAAGTGATGTAACCATTACTCATCTGCTGGTCCCTAAATGGTTGTTTTGAAATGCACATCTAATTCCTCCTTTCAGTTCAATACATTTGAAACCTTTCCATAAATTTACATTGCTACTAGCATAAAGCAAAATTGCCATAACATGCTTATATCAGTTTAGGATTCTTTGGTTACAAGCAACAGAATTTGCTTTGGGTTAGCTTAAATTAGTGGACATTTATTAGATCAATAGTGGACACTGAATTGATGTAAAGATGAGATAACTTAGCATCAGAAGGGAAAAAAGGCCATTCTATATATGAGGGTTGGGAAGGGATGAAAGGCTATGAAATTGAACACTGGACTTTAAAAAAGTTTTTTTTATACTGTATAGAAGGAGAGAGAAAGAGAAGTACTTTTAATGCATCTTGTAGAGTTGCGATTTGTCCTGCTCCAGCCTTCTACTTAGCTAGGACTACAGATATACGGCACTGTGCCCAGCCTGTTAAAATTGGTCTGGGAACCAAACCTAGGCCTCCTATATGGCCCCAAGCATCCTTCAGCATGCACTGTGGCTGTTCTCTGGACACATTGTCATATTAGGAGCAGTCTGCTTTGTGTGTAACTTAATTAGTTCTGTGACAGGACATTCTTGAGATGAAAGGGATGCTAATTATAATTATGCCATGAAAGGTGGAATAACAAGGATTATATCAAGAAAACCAGACTCTCTGGTCAACCTAATATAAATGTCTACAGTGCTGGCTGACATTTGACTCCAGTGTCATAAGAGATTTTGCATCAGAACCATTCATCTAAGCTATTTTTGAATTCTTAACCTATAACAACTATAAGACAATAGAGCTTCTTTTTAAGTTACTAGGTTTTGACGTAATTTGTTATACTGTACTACGTACCTAAGAGCATGTTTTTCTCTTTTTTTAAAACAACTTATCACCTAAAAGCATATTTTAAATTTATTCATATGATTAATGAAAAATTTCTTTCCTAATAGGCTATCGTTTTCCCCAAGTGCCTAGACTGTGTTTCTTTTACTCACTGTAATATCGCTAGAATTTTTGTGAATGAATAAATGAATAAATCACTGTAATTTGATTGCATCTTGAGAGCCACTTTGCTGGAATTACTAACTGGTTCTGTTAGATTTACTTACACAGAGCCTTTCAGAAATTCACGAGGCTGTGGGTGTTTGGAAAACAAAATTTGATAATTGTGAAAAGAAAAATCCCAGATTTTCACCTGCTTAATTACCTAATTACATCCAAACTTTATTTTTAAAAGGAGCATTATATTTTCAATGACTGAATAAATGAATAAATCATACCGAAGCTGTCATTTTTATACTATAAAGCTTCTGGAAAGGCAAACACGGTTATAAACAGGTGGTGCTGTGAATAATGCAATTTGAAATAATCTCAGGCAACAAGCTGGGCCCAGTTAAACTAGACAGTAACCTTCTACTTGCAAAGTTGTTTTCTATGAATGACTTTTGCAGCTTTGGCTCCTTGATCTTCATGCAAAATTAACTTAACTGTCATCAAAATTTCATGGTCTATAAACTAAGCCACTTCAGCTTTGTGTTACCCATATGACATATTGAAGTGTGACCAGAAATGAGAGAATAAACCATGGCAGAAATGGGAAAATGGTGATGGTGGAACTATGACATAAATGATAAGCAAACAATGTGCATAAAGGTATAAACAAGACATTTGCAAATTGGCATTCTATCGCAGATCATTTTCCCCACTGTGGGATAAGTGGTGAATTAGAGTAAGGAGAAAAATAAAAGACTTTATGAGGTTGCTTATCCAAGGGAGGTAAGCCTATTAATGAATAGAATCTCTGTATCAGTTAGATAACAGCTATGTTACTTAGGAGGATGTGGCATCAAATAATTTTATCACAGCCAAGGAGGGAAGGCTCTGAGTTAGACAGGACCACTGAATACATTAAGGAGATTTATATGATTTATTTCCATGTGTTTCTCACAGTAGAGCAAACCATATTTCAAAATGCATTGAAACCTTGGGTAGCACGTTATAATTTAGTGAAACATTATTAAAAGGATTGATTTCATATAACACTGTACCTCATGGGTTTGCCTTTGAATGCAGCCTTTGAATGACTGTCCCCTAAGGTAAACCTATCTGTGTTGTTTGTTTTTTATCTTATGGACAAAATTCAGCATTCAACCCCTCAGAAGGCCTTTTTAAACTTTACAACGTATGCTATTAGTGTGCATAACATTTATTTATGAATAGGCATTACTTGTTAGCCAATGTTCTACTAAAAAAAGCCAAGTAGCTTGTCTCTCTGTTGAAAAATAAGAGTATTGAAAACCACAATAAACTCACAGTTTGAAAACCTGATAGTTTATTCTCTATATTCAGATATCTGCAAGCTGAAACAAGCATGTGTTAATTGGCAAAACTTATGAGTTATTAAACAAATTGTAATTCTAAAATTATTACATTTCAGAAAAAAGCCAACATTTTAAGTGTCATAAAGTCCACATATGACACATAAATAATTTATGATGTTTTTATATGTTCTTTTTTTAAATAAAGGTAACTGAGTAATTTTGAGTTTTTTTCTTAAGCCAAAAATAAAAATATTTCTCAATAAAAAGACTGGCAATTGTGCTCGCTATTCAACATGGAATTTTTCTATAATAAATTCCAATTGTTGTAGTTATTCTTTTTTCATGAGTGCCTAATAGTCTGGTTCAGGTGGTAAAAATATGCTTGTGTGAGATATTTCATGCCCTGGCTTATTACCTTATTAAATGTTGGAACTAATTAGAATGTCTGAGAGATAAAAGTTGTTTTTCCCTCTATGTATCCTTGGATCCAGTAATACTTTATTAGTGTTTTCTGAGACCTTGTTTTGCTTTATTATGCCTTATCAAGTTTTGTACTTTAGGCAACTCAAACTCTGAATTTGAACGTCATTTGTTTTTGATTTTCAAGGAGATCATTGTGGATGATTCCTCACTAAAAGAAAGTAGGTGGGTAGAGGGTATTGTTGATTTCAATACATTCCTGCATAGCCAAATTCTAACGTTAAGTGCTATTAGAGCACATAGGAGCAGTACTTCGTTCTGGAAAGAGCAAGTGGTTCCAGAGAAAACTCCACAAAATAAAATTAGATGGGAGGATAGGGAGGAAAGAGAAAAGACTGTTAAATGAGTTCAGATCAGGTCAAGTGAACTGACTGAGTGGAAAAAAAATGCTTTTGGTTTCCAGAGCATTTTGGATTTTGGATATGTGGACTACATATTATGAACATATCCTATCTTTATAGGTAAGGAAATTGAATACTGAGAATTTGAAGTAACTTTCTGGAGAGGAGCTTCATCTAGCTCCTCTGGAAAAGAATACATAGTTTAGATAGAGCTCATGGAAGATGAGTATAAATTTAAAATGTAGCTGGCCAGTCAAAATTTACCATTAAAAAAATAACCATTAAAAAAATAAGCCAATTGCTTCATTCTCTCTTTGGGTAAATTTTTTCTTTTTATGGAGTAGTGAATTGTGATTAAGGGTACAGGTTCTGAAGCTGGACTGCCTAGGTATGAATCCCAGTTCATCTCTCAGTTCCCATGCTTCTGTAAAATGGGTGTAACATTGGCACCAACCTCATATGATTGCTGTAAGGGTAAATGAGTGACTGTATTAAAGTACTTAAAAGAATGTCTGGCACATAGTTAAGTACTTTCTGAAGTTATTCCACATTTATCAACGTATTACTGGAATTATTAGTGGACTCCTCCTTCTAACTGCAGCTACTAATCAGGAGAAAAATAAATGTTGCCGAATTTCCCTTTGTCTCTCTCCTGAAGCATCTTCCCTTAAAAAAGACCCTACTATTTATGTAACAGTTTTAAATTCAAGTAAAGTCTAAAAAGTGAAGATGAGATTACTCCCAGTAGAAAAAGAAATTTATGGAGATTTTGTTTTTTATTTGGAGATCTCATAAAAAGATGTTTTTTATTTCTTTATGCACTTTACTAATCCAAATTATTTTGCTAATTTGGAGAAGCTATTAAATATTAGTATCTCTTAAAAAGAGATAATTCAGTGTTTGGGACCAACAGTTAGCGTAATGGCTATGTCACTGAACTCCCATGTAGCCGACAGTGGTTGGAGTCCCAGACCCCGTGGCTTAAACTCACGCCGGGCATGTATGTGCATGCGTGCCCAAGATCCCGAGAGGAGAATGGAGGAGAAGGGATTGCGGAGTGGCCATCCCCCCTGGGGGGTGATTTCTCGCTTTTATCTCTCTGTTTCTTTCTGTATTTCTGGCGAGCACATGCGCCCTATAGCAAAAACCTCTTAAATAAAAAGATAATTCTCTGTGAGAGAATTCATAAGTTCTGTTTTAACAGAATGAAAGGTGGATCTTCTGGCTTGCTGTCTGTTTTTGTTCTATTGGGACCCTTACAAACATTCAAACGTTGGTACTTAGAAACAATGGACTGTAATGGCATTATTTTAGAATTTCATTAATATGGCTAACTCAGATCTATTTTTTTATTCCCCTTTCCTTCAGAGTCCTTGAAAGTGAATAACCAGTAAACAAATTTACAGTCTGCGACCTTGAGAAAGAGGTTAAATGGAAATTGCTCAATTTTCCCCAGGTTTAGAATGGGGGAGAAAAATGGATGCAGAATAGCTTTTCTTTTCCCAGTTTCATTAAGATGTCTTCTGAGGGTTGGAAACGAAGGTAACCCTTTGTTCATTTTGTAAAGGATCCTAGTTTAGAAACCTACAGCCATGGTGACTTTCCAATATTGCTTTTACCCCAAAGGGCTAATATTCTCATAGCATTTTACTTCAGCTTCAATTCTCTCTGTCTCTTGTGACAGTATCTCAAGTCTTACAGCTGTGACTACATTATTAAATGAGAATGCCAAGCAAAGGAAACCACACACCAGACAACCAACACTGAACTTAGTTGTCAAAGTTATGTGAAGGAAATGAAATAGTCTTTGTTTTTTTCTCAGCATTCTGTCATAGGACCTGTGGTTGTTTCATTACTATATTAAATCATATTCAATACCTGAGACATCATAGAGATGAAATATTTTAATAAATAGGAACAATCAAGGTGGAAATATTTTTTGTCTCAGAAATGTAATTATTTTGGTAAATTATTTATGTTGCCTAACTTAAAATCTAAATGTATATTTGAAAACTTAATTATTTTTTATTTTATCCACATACTCCACTGTCATTGCCCCACAGGCAGCTATTTTAATGTCTTATTATTTTGAATTGTGTATTATTGTTTTGCAAGTATCTATTTTAATACACTTTAAAGTTTATTTCAAAAATCTCATTTTCCCCCTAAGAACCATATATTTAAAGACCTTTGTGTTAAAATATATTTTTTTCCGAAATAGAAAATGGTCTAGTCCTAATTAAAATGATGCCATGTGTTGTGTAAATTGAAGACATCTGAGAAGGCTTTTCTGCCTGAAAATTTATCTCACATTAATTACAAATTTTTGACTATATTTCAAAATATGCTTTGAATGATTAATTAACAGAGTTACAGAAATATTTGTAATTTGGCCAAAATTTCATTGTAAGTTTCTAGGTTTTTTTACTAGAATCTTGTCCAGTACAATCAGACTTTCTATGCCTCTGAAGATTATTATTAAACCAGATGAGCATAATAGAGCTAATTATACTCCTTAGTTTAAGGTACACATTGGTCAGCATGATGTTCCTGTTTGTTTTCTTTCTCCCTTTATTGTCTTCTTTTACCCAGTCCTAACTCCCAGTCTTTTCACCTGCCCATAGGCAAATGTTTAATGGGGTCTATGCATTCTTGAAAATAAATGTTTGTGCATATGAATTTTTCATGAGCAGAAATATTAATGGTATTGTGCTATGAATCTCTGTTTCTTACTTTTCAGCACCATAAGTTTTTAATACTCCCTTCATGGTCCCCCCCCCTTGTAAAGGTATTTGTTGTGCTCACCAGGGCCAGTGAGAGAAAGCACCCCCAGTGGGGTATGTTCATGCCACAATCCAGTTTCTCCATTTTTCCTTCCTGGTCATGCATAAACATGCACATGGTATGTTTTTCAGGCCACAGTGGGCTGGGTCTCAAGCTGTGGTTAACCATGTGGGATCCAATTTCCAATGCACAGTACTTAGCCATTGTAACACAGAGCTAGCCCTTAAAAAAAGTGTATTTCTTTCATTAGCAAGAGAGAGAGAGAGAGAGAGAGAGAGAGAGAGACAGAAAAAGAGACAGCAGCCCCAAAAGAACCTTGATAATGCTATCCACCCCCAGCTTTAGCCAGCACCAGATCCTAGTATGCATGTATCACATACTCAAAGAGGTCTCCAGACACTTGTCATGTGGATAAACCTTGCAGAGCAGCATGTTTTAGAGCTGTGCCACCATCTGGCCCCAATATTCTCTTCATGTTACTTCGTGTACACCTACCCTGTTACTTCATACTGCTATATAGTAATCCACGGTATGCATATATCACATGTACTCATTCCCCTGGTGATGAAACAGATTATCTCTACCCTACCTCAAAGAATGCTGTGATAAATATCCTTGTACATGTCCTCCTACAGATTATGAAGAAAATTTTCAGGGATATGTATCCAAGGATGAAAGTTCTAGGTCAAATGCTAAAATTACACTTATCTAGGCACTTCCAGATTGCTTTCTAGACTATCTGTGCCAATCTGTGCTCTATTTGACCACATGCTTCCCAAAACTCAGAATTATCTAGTTGTGATACATTGCATTGTGTAAAGATGCCTGCAATTACCTATCCCACATACTCTTCTACAAACTTGCCATTCATCATCAAGAAGTGGAGTCTAGATCATCTCCCATTTCATGTGGGCAGGCTTTTGTGATGACTTTGGCCAAAAGAACATGGAAGGTGTAATAGCATGTGACTTTGACTTGAGGCTAGATCATTAAAGGTTATTCAGCTTTTACTTTGCTGGCTGAAGCACTCACCCTGGAGCCCTGAGCTAGCATGTAAGAGGTTTGACTTCTCTGAGGCCACCATGCAGCGGTAAATTTCAAATGAACCCATTCATGTGATAGACCACAAGGAGAAGGCTACTTGAGGGGAGAGATGCCTGGTCAGTCCCAGCTTTTATGACTCCATTTTCTGGCTCTGGCCCAGAACTTTCCTGAACCCTTTTCCACAGAGATCATAAGAAATAATAAGATGATAGTTGCTGTTTTAAACAACTATATTTTATGGTATTTTGTTATATAGCAATAGTAACAACAACCCACTTTTCTCATTTTTTCTTATCTGATGCATTGAAAGTATGCTACATTAAAGTGATTATTTCTCTAATGACTAGTGAGTTTGAGCATCTCAAAATATGCTAGTGTTTCTTCTTGAGTTAATTGTTCCTTTGCCCATTTTCTGGGGGGGATCCTTGTTATATAGTATTCATCTTATGTTCTCTATATTAATTCCCTGTTATTTTTAGAATTACTTTTTAAAAATTACTTTTCCTGTTCTGTCATCTGATGATTTTGTCATTGAACAACAAAATTCTTAATTTTAATATAAAACTCATTGATGTTTTACCTTATGGAAGATGCTTTTGAATTTTGTTTAAATCCTTGCTCATCCCAAGATTTTGAAGTCATACTCTTACATTATCTTTTATTACTTTCTTGTTTTACTTTTCATATTTAGGTTTTTGATCCATTTGGAGTACAACTTTTGTAAGATGTTATATAGGAATTCAGCTTAATTTTGTTTTAAAACATTTTTCCAACACTGTAAACTACTAAATGGTTCATTCTTCATCCTTTGATTTGTGTATGATGCTATCTTTATTGTGAATTAGGGACATAAGTCTATTATGACTCACTCTTATACTTCACTGGTCTATTTATTCATTCTTGCACCAAGACCATTCTGTCTTTTTTTTATTATGACTTTTAGGGTATCTTCATATTTGATAGAGCAATTCCTTTTCCTTTGATCCTCTTTTTAAAAATTCACATGGGTATTTGTAAACCTATAGACTTCTAGGTACATTTTAGAAGTTTATCAAATTACCTCAACAAAATCCAACAAACTGCCTTGAATTTACAGAATAGAGGAAAATATACATATTTATAATATTAAGTTATCCCTTCAAGAACATAGAATGCTTAGGAACCAGAAGTTAGCGTAATGGCTATGTCACCGGACTCCCATGTAGTCGACCGCAGTTCGAGTCCCAGACCCAGTGGTTTAAACTCATGCTGGACATGTGTGCATGCATGCCCAAGATCCTGAGAGGAGAATGAAGGAGAAGGGATTGTGGCATGGCTATCTCCCCTGGGGGGTGATTTCTTTCTGTC
>NW_006159659.1:3718596-3762385 GCF_000334495.1 Tupaia belangeri chinensis | reverse complement strand
AAAAAAAAACAATGCTCTTCATTTATTTAGATTCTTTAAGATTCTTTCATAGAATTTAAAAATTCAATAGCAATCTATATTTTTCATGAAATAAATTTCTAAAAGTTTTTATAAAATTTGGTACTACTTCATTGTATTTTATGTTTGATTCTGTCTTCTAGTTGGTTGTTCTTGATATAGAGAAATACTATTGGTTTTTAAAGTTGACTTGCCCTGGTAAAATTCTAAACAGCCCTTAGAAATAACCTTGCTAAAAAAATTCTTATTAGTTCCAAGTTTGTCTATGATTTGGATAACTTTTTAAAATTTTAGTTATTTTGAGGAAAACAAGCATCCTCATCAGGATCTCATGCCCTGATCAACCTCACCCAACCATTCTCAGGCAGCCAGTATCTTTGGCACACATGCAACCATGTACATGTTGACCCACTAACCAAACCCTGAGCTTCCATATGGCGTCCAGCATTGCAGGGCATTATGTTACTGCTGTACCACCACAGCTGGGCCTTGGGTAAAATTTTTGATGAGGTTGATTATATAATCTGCAAATATTTATCACACATACAGTTTTGACTGTTCCCATTATGAGAAGCTGAGGTTTAATTAATTTTATATATTAAATATCATGTGTTTAATATCATGTACTTTTAAGAAGAATGCTCACTGCTACAGAGCTTAATGATATCGGACAAGAATTTTCCTGAATCAAAATCACTACACTAAAACAGAAATATTGTCCACCTATTTTTGAGGAACAGAGTTAAGTTTAATATTTTGAGGTTTTCTTCAATTGTGGTCCATGAAAATTTAAAATATCTTTAAGAACTTCCACGGCATTTTATTTTACTTCATAAAATGCTAATTGAGTATTAGTGTATGTCAGAGGACACAAAAAAGAACAAAAAAGGGTAATCCCTGTATTGCAATTGTTTCTAGAATAGGGTGAGAGATTGAAAAAATAAACAGATTAATACCTACTATTATGAAAAATGCTGTAGAATGTAACCTGAGTAGGGAAGAAAGGATGCTGGACTTCGCGGCTATTTAGGGATGGTTTTGACATATTTACAAAGTGTTTAGGGTTTTTTTTTTTTTAAAAAGTGTTTAGGTTTTAGTAATCTTTGTTCTTTATCACACTTTCTTTTGGTTTGACCATGAAGGTTATAAGAAATCAGGTAATAAATCTTCCTAATTACTTTTTTGTTAATTTTCTAGATGACATTTATTAAAATTCTAAACAGCCATTTTATGACTATAAAAATACTATTGATTAATAATCTCTCATTAGGGACACAGAAATCTTGGCTAAATTTCACCTGAAGTTTTGAAGATTCTGCTAAACAGTTCAGATAGTTAAAGTTGGCTGATTCTTAACTTCAAGACTGGGGCAGTCATAGACATTAGAAACCAAAAATAGTCACTCATGGTTGTGCTCAAGTTAGTTGTGAATGAAAGAGATTAATTTAATCTGAGTTTTCTTTGCATTCTTATGTTAAGCGTGCTGTGATTGGGTGTTAATACTTTCAAGAGTATGCACACTGAAGTGAACCAGGTTGGTGGGATTTCAGTTACATCTAACAATATAGACCAATATCCTACACAGATAGACAATAGGACACACTCTGAATGCAAAGTACAGACAAAATAAGTAGCTCTTAAGAGAAGTTGTTTTCAAAGTGAACCCCAAATGATGTATCCAGATAATCCTTTCAATCTGTTCAATCTTACACTTAAAAAAAGAAAGACGGCCAGCAGGTGGTGTGGTGGTTAAAGGTGTTGGACTCCCACATCCTCTACCATGGGTCGAGTCCCAGACCTGGTGACTTGCTTTCTTGCTTTTCTTCTCTCTCCTTCTTGTTCTGTCCCTCTCTGGTTGAATTAAATAAATAAATAGAGTTAAATAAAATCTTAAAAGAATGAATAAATAAATTTAAATAAATAATTATTTTAAAAAGAAAGGGAGAAGGGAGGAAAGATGGCAAGAAAGGAAATGTTCTCTGGTACTAAATGTAAGGATTAACCTTGAGGCCCTCACCTGTTCTACTTGCTGAAAGTTAATGTGATACGTTGCTTATGTGAGTTTCTTTTGGGGAAATGTCACATTTCACTAGATGGAGAGCATGCCAATGGTTCCCTTACTCTTTCTTTTTCCTAGTGTATTGTTAGTATATGTATATAACTTAAATTTTAGTAATGATAACTTTTTGCTTAAAACCATGTAAGTATGTCACTGTATAAAATCTCTCACCAGCATACTTTATCAAGTTGCAAACATCTTTAAAAATCTTTCAAATGGTTTCATGAATTCTTATTCATTTATTCAGTCAGTAAATAAACATTTGTTTATTTACTTTTAAATATGTACTTTCTAATTAGTTGGCAGTAACAACCCATTTACATTGAGGAAGATGTAAATATATAAGCCAAAAATTTAACGAAACTCTTTGCATAATTGGAGAGCGAGAGTTAAAAACGGTAATCATGGTATAATAAGCACAGTCAATAATGCAGTTCTTTCATTTGGAGGGATATATTTTTGTGACATGAATTTTCCATTATGACAGCCATCAAAACCAAATGTCTAACACAGTTTGTCATTGAATGATAAAATGTTAAACTATTATTTTAAAAATATTAATGGTTATTGAAAGTGATAAAACATTTTTTTGTTACATAAATTTACCTGTTTATTTTAGGCTAGTGATATTCCAATGTCTGTGGAGCTTCTACAGGTCTTTCAGTTCCTTCAGTCTTCTGATGGCAGACTTTACTGTAACAGCTGAAGCAGTGTTGAAGGTCTAGGCACCACCAACTTGTGTTTTCAAGTAAGAACCACAGTGCCAGGCCCCCACAGCCTGTCTCTTAATCTTGGTTTTGCCACAAAAGGAGCAAGTTAGTTGGAGTGCTGGCTGATTTCAATTTCCTTCACCATTTCTGGAGGGAGGCACCATGGAGGTTCCATATTTACTGACAATGCTAACCTTCTTGGTGTTTTTAGCCATGTTGCTGCCAACTAGGTCAGAGCCTTGAAAGCAAACATTATTTAATCACATTGTTCTCATTGACATATAAAGATAGTGGTAATTCTAGTGAAAAAGTGAATAAATAAAATCCAAAAAAATATAAAAATTATTATTTTAGGCTTTTTCTGTAGGGTGTATATGCTCTCTAAGAGAGATAAGAAGAGGGAAAATGAGAAGTGACTCCCCCCACCATGGGGCACAGCCATTCTGCAATCCTTTCTCAGTTCTCCTCCTGGGATTTTGGGCATGCATTCACATGTGCCCAATGTGATTTTTAAGTCACCATGTCCAGGACTCAAACCATGATTGGCTATGTGGGAATCCAGCACCTTTACTACCACACCACTTGCTGGCTACAAATATAAAAATTATTTTAAAATCTTTATTTTTATTTCATTGCTTATAATTTATAATATTGGGTGAATCTTATAATGTATATAATGCTTTTATATGTTGTCACACAGATATAAATTAGAAATAAATGCATGTACATATTTTGGGGGTATATGACAACATTTTACTGAGTTTTATTAAAACGTAGGCTCCATGAGGAAAGAGATTTTTGTCTGTCTTATTCATTTATGTATCTCAAAGGTCATCAAGACCAAAGCTTGGCAAACTACCACTTATAGGTCAAATCTGGCCTGCCTTCTGATTTTGTAAATAGTGTTTTATTGGAACACAGCCTCACTTTTAGTTGCCTATTGTCTGTGGCTGCTTTCACAATGTAAAGACACAGTTGCATAGGTGTTACAGGAAACACATGGCCTACAAAGAGTAAGATCTTTATTACCTGACCCTTTACAGAAAAAAAATGCTCATCCCTGATCTAAAATCATGTCTAATATAAAATAAATATTTAATTAATATCTGTTCAGAAAGTGAATGGATAAATGGTATGCATGATCACAAAAGGTTGGAGATTATAGCTTAAGAACATGGATCTAGCGGCTTCTATAATTCAGCATCAGGCTGCAAGACTTCCCTCTTCCCCGAACTTTACTGAGATATAGTTGACAATTAAAAATTATATATATTTAAGATATGGAATTTGATTTGACACATATATACACTGTGAAATATTTGCCACCAACAAGCTAATTAACATAGCTATCACCTCATACAGTTATCATTTTTGTGTGTGTGCCATGAGAACACTTAAGATCTATACTTGTAGCAAATTCCAAGTGTACAAAAAATATATTGTTAACTGTAGTCACATTGTTGTACATTAGGTCACCAGAACTTATTTTTTCTTGCATTACTGAAACCTTTTACCATTTACCAATATCTGCCTATATCCCTCCCCTTCACTTTGGTCCCTGGTAGCTACCACTTCTACTCTCTGTTTCTATGAGTTTTGACATGATTAGATTCCATATATAGTTGAGATTATGCAGAATTTGTCTTTCTGAATATTGATGATCTATTTCAGCAATAATATTCTCTATGTTCATCCATATTGTTGCAAATGATCAGATATTCCTTTTTCTAAAGGCTGAATAGTATTACACCAATAGAATAATGACTACTCCTTAATTCTTTTTATCAGTATTTTATGATTTTTACTGAATGAGTCTTTCATTTTCTGGTTAAGTGGGTTCATATTTTATTTTTCTTACTTTTGTGAATAGAATTGTTTTTTTCTGAATTTCTTTTATGGATAGTTTGCTGTTTGTATACAGAAATGTGATTGAGTTTTGTTTATTTATTTTATATCTTGCAACTTTCTTAAATTTATTCTTAAAGTTTTACAATGGGACTTTTAGGTTTATTTTTATTTATGTGTTCAAGTTATCTAGGAATAGTTATAATTTTACTTCTTTCCAATGTGGATGCTTTTTTTTTTTTTTTTTTTTTTTTCTTTAGTTCCTCTGGCTGATACCTCCAGTCTTAAGTCAGAAAGAAACAGTGGAAGAAAAGCCCTCTGTTTTTCCCCATTAATCATAATGTCCTTTGTGGACTTTTTATATACAGTATTTATTGTGTTGATGTAAGTCCCTTCTATACCTATTTTGTTGAGAATTTTAGTTATGAATGGATGTTGAATTTTGTCAAATTTTTTTTTTTTTCTGTATCTCTTTTTTTTTTTTTTTTTTTTTGGGGAGGTCGCTGTAGTGCACGTGCGCTCTCCAGACAGACAGAGACTTAGAGACAGAAAGCGAGAAATCACCCCCCGGGGGGATGGTCACGCCGCAATCCCTTCTCCTCCATTCTCCTCTCGGGATCTTGGGCATGCATGCACACGTGCCCGGCGTGAGTTTTAAGCCACCGGGTCTGGGACGCAAACCGCGGTCGACTACCTGGGAGTCCAGCGACATAGCCATTACGCTAACTGCTGGTTCCCTTTTCTGTATCTCTTGAGATCACAATTTTTGCTTCTGTGTTGCTCTTAGTGATTGTTTTATATATACTGAACTATCCTTGTGTCCTAAGGATACATTCCACTTAGGCATAGTGTAAGATCCTCTTTTTTGTTTTGAAAGATTTTTGCTATAGGGCACATGTGTTCACTGGAGAGACAGAGAAAGACAGAAAGTGAGAAATCACCACCTGGGGGGATGGCCACACCATAATCCCTTACTCCTCCATTCTCTTCTTGGGATATTGGACAGACACACATACACACACTTGCCTAGTGTGAGGTTTAAGCCACCATGTTTGGTACTCGAACCATGGTCAACTATGTGGGAGTCCAGGGGCATAAACATTATGCCCTTTGCTGGTCTTGGTATAAGATCCTTTTAATGTGCTCTTGAATTTGGTTTATTAGTGTTTAATTGAGAATTTTTACATCTACGTTTATCAGAGATGTTGGTGTGTAGATTTTTTTCCTTTCATATCATTACCTAGTGTCAGTATCACAGTGATGCTAGCCTTATGAATTTAGTAGGTTTGGTGGTATTCTCATATTTTTTTTTTAAAGTTTTAAAATAATTGGTATTAATTCTTCTTTGAATATTTGGTAGAATTTACTTCTGAAGAACGATGGTCCTAGATTTTCATTCACTGGGAGATTTTTGATTACTGATTCAATCTCTTTATTTGTAATTGGCTTGATACTTTTTGTTAGGTTGTATGTTTGTAGGAATTTGTCCATCTTTTTGAGGTTAGCCAGTTTGTTGGTTGTTCATGATAGATCTTTAGAATCCCCATGATTTCTGAGGCATCTGTTTGCTTAGTTTGTTGTTCTTTTTTTCAGTTTCTTCTTGTGTAAAATCGGGGGATTTTTATATCTTTCTTCTTTTCAATATAGGCATTTATGCTATAAACTTCTCTCTTAGTACATCTTGTTTCCCAAGGGATTTGTATGTATTGCTTTTGGAGTTTGCTTTTTTTTTTTTTCAATTTTAGAAATTGCATATGTATAAGAAAGAGAGAGTGAAAGTGAGAGCGAGAGAGTGAGAGAGAGAAAGAAAGAAATGCACCCTTGACAGGTTCTTATTATGCTGCAATTCCTTTTCCCTAGCCCTCCATCTTCTCAGGTCTTGGGCCTCTAAGTGTGCATCCAATGTGGTTTTGTTTTTGCTTTTGTTTTATTTTGTTCTAGGGTATGAACACTCACAAGAGAGATAGAGAGAAAGAGAGAGAGAGAAAGAAGGAAAGTGAGAATTCACTCCCTACCCCTGTGGGAGATGGCCATGGTGTGGGGTAGCTTTTCCTTTACTCTCCTCCTGGGCTTCTGAGCACCCATGCATACATGCCCACGATGGTTCCCAAGCTGCTGGGTCTGGAACTTGAACTACACAGTTGGCCTTTTGGATCCATGCCACTGACTGGTCCCAACTAATGTGTTTTTAGGCTGTCCAGGAGATTTGAACCTGGTGAAGGACATATGGCTTCCAGCTTTGTAGAATATTTGTATTACCAGTAGCTGAACCTGCACTTTCATTTTTGTTTTTGTTGAAATCCTTTTTGACCTAGTATTTGTTCAAGAGTATGTTATTTAGTTTCCCCATATTTGTGAGATTTTTAGTTTTCTTGCTGTGTCATTGACTTCTAATTTCATTCCATTGGGGTTGGAAGATGTACTTGGAATTATTTACATCTTAAATTAAGACTTATGGAAAGTATTTAAGTGTTCACTTGAGAATGTTTGCCTTTTGCTATTGGGTAGAAAGCTCTCTCTATATATTTATCTATGAGACCCATTTGGTTGCTGGTTTCGTTCAAGTCATCCTTTTATTGTATTTCTATTTGGATGGTTTGTCCATTATTGTAAGTGAGGTAATGAAGTCCTCTAATTTTATTGTGTTGCTTTCAATTTCAGTTTCTGCTTTCAGATCTGTCAATATTTGCTTTACATATTTAGGTGTTTTTATAATGAGTGCATGTGTACATGTGTGTGTATATACTTGTAATTTCTTCCTTTTGAATTGACTCTTTAATTGTTGCATGGTTAGCTTTTTTGTCCCTAGATACAGTTTTAGACTTAAAATAATTTTTTTTGATGATAGGAAGTGTATATACATACAAGTGAGAGGAAAAGAGAGAGAAAGAAACTGAGAACCATTTCTACTTTGCCTGGAAGTAGGTTCCCAGAGTTTAGCACATTAGTAGTTTATTAGTGTTGAAGGAAGGTGGTGTTACTTTACTTGTAGATTAATTCCTGTACTACTACAATTTTTTCTCTACCTTGTAATTTTACCTGCCTCATACTTTTCCTTCTACCTTCTTTTAGGACCAAAAAATCCAACAACATTCTAAAAAAATTTTTTAAAATAAGATCTCACCTCAAATTATTCTGAAATGCATTATAATTAAATAAAAAGCAGTAAAACAGTTCTGTTTAGCTGTTCTCATTATTCAACAAAGAAAAGCATTTGATACTCGTTTTTTAATCATGGTAGAAATGAATTATCCTAGAATGGCAACTCTGGGCATATCATGTTCATTTTGAACTCTTAGTTCTAATTATATTATTTATAGGTGAACCTTTGTTAGCTGTTAAAATAGTTCCAAATCTTAAAAGAGTATAAAGGGGTATTTTGAGGGGGTAAATGTTTTTCACTTTACCTATTCAATATTCAAATATATTGAGTACCTGTTATGCACTAGGGCATGTACTGGATAATAGAAAATAAAATATTCAGGAAAGTGTATTATAATTAAGTTTAAAACTAAACATGGAATTTGGAGGTAGATGAGACAAGAGTTTTAGAATCTGATTCTTTCCTTCACCTATTGCTTCTCGTTCCAACTAGATGCAAGCTTGGGACAGTCTCCTCCTTAGGTATAGTAGCTGGTTGCCAATCTCTTAGGACTGTAGGCAGGTCTGGAAATTATAGAGTTTTTGTAGCAAGAATTTTCCTTTTGTTGAGACAGATGTAAGGGACAGATTCTAACATTGAGTAGGCGATTAGAGCATAAGACACAAAGATCTTTCCACATTGAAGATATAGTGACACAGTGAATGTCCGTCCTCCATGAACTAAGAAGCTAATTTGTTTTGTGTTGTAGTAGGGTTGTATAGCACTTCATCACTTATATGTAACTCCTACCAACATTTGAGTCTCATAATAACCCTATGAGAACCAAGCATGATCACCCCCTTTTACAATAGAGGAAAGTCAGGCCTACCAGGTGCTCATTAATCATAGGCCATAATCATCATTAATGAGCTTCTAACTCCCCTATGCTATTCCTCTTACTTTATTTCTTATGTGGATTTACTACTGCAATGACCCACATAAGAAACTCAAAAGTGCCAAGTTTCCTAACAATAGTGCATGCTGAAGATCTAGAGAAAGTCATAAAAACAGTAGTAATAATACAAAAAATTTCTATGTCTTTTGCATACAAAATAAGACCTCTTTGTATAGGAGAACTTTTTGCACCTCAGTAGTTTTGGGTACAGTTGTGGAAATGCATACAAATAAAAGAGATGTTACTAATTTTTATTCTGTCTCACAAAACATTCTAAACAATACCTATGACCCAATAGAAAGCAAGTTTCTAGGTGACTAGGGATTCATTTTGTAGATTTCATATCTGCTAGGAGATTGAGTCCTGGGTAAATGATTGCTGCAATTAACTTTACGTAGAAGTACTGTATTTATCACTGCTGTTGAACAGATAAGTCAACCAGACTTTACTTAGTGAAATCTCTCAAACTACCTCTAACTAGATTTGGTTGAAATTCATTAGCATTTTCAAGAGATATGTCTCATTAATCATTGTTTTATTTCACAATCAAAGAGTGGGTCAGAAACCAATCTCAAGGAATATTTTATTAAGCAAATTATGTTAAAGAAAATGCCAGCTGGCTTTTAAATTAATCATGGATAAAGTAGATAAATGCCAAAGGTTGAATGATGGAGCTAAATCAGAGATCTTATTTCAGTAAATGAATTTTATCAACTGAAATCCAGTTAGGTTAGATATACCCACTAAAATAGCTTTAACAGCCTATTTTACAAAGAAAGTCAGAATGATAAATCAAAGGATTTGAGAGTTGGAGTTTTGTAACTTTGAAATTGATGTTCCTATAGTTAACCTCTGGTAAGTAACAACAGTACTGTGTTCATAATGCTACAGAGTACTTTAGGGAAGTAAAGATTTATTTTCTTTGTGTGCTAATCCCTTTAGCAAGTTTGTATTTGAATGTGCTACAGGATTAAATATGATGGATAATATTTTTAGTGTATAACAATATTGGAATTGCCTTTTAATTTGATTTTAGTACCGAGAATTATGATTATATTTTGAATCAGATTCTGAATTTTATCTTCGAAGATCATTTTTAGTAATCAACTCTTTCTAAGACATCTATTGGATAGCAATTTCTTTTTTCCTCAAATCAATTGTGTTTTCTTTTATTATCATCTTTAAAATATCATATAATGGCCTTAGAAATTATCCAGCTTGTTACTGTAGCTGGAGAACACTTAGATCTTACTCATCAGACTGCTGAACTGTACCCTTCTCAGAAACACAGATACCATCCAATTATTTTCTTATATCCTTATTTTTAACTGTCATGGCTTGCTCTATCAAAGCAGCTGAATTTGAAACAAGTTCAATATCATCGCCTTGAAGTATCAACTCATTTTTCTGGACCTGAGATACTGAACACGTAACATCTGGTTGCATTCGAACCCTCCGGATGTATTTTTCACCCAAGAAATTTTTGGTTTCAACAAGACCCATTCTCCTGAATAATGACATTGATGGGTAAGTGGGCATACACAGACCTCATCTTGAAGTAGAAGCCCAATGTAACACCCTTGATCATGTTCTATGCATGACTACAGATAGTGTGAGCTATAGCCAGTTCATTTCTGTTTTCCTACCATTTGTCAAACTGCAGCCTCTTTTTTTTTTTCCTTTCCATGGAGACTGAGTTCTACATCGATGTGATTAAAGTCCCTCCTCGGAGTTCCTCTAGGGCTCTTCACAATAACTGTGCGTCCCTTCAGAGTGATGTCGACATTTTCTGGATTGTCGACTGTTTGATTGCTGGGTATGGTCTTCATCCTCACAGTAGCCGTGGCAAAGAGAGCTGGAAATTTCTTAAGAAAATACAGTGTGTTTCTAGCTCCATACCTTTTTGGTAGTAACATTAATTTTCAAACTCTACATTGGACAGAAATCTAGATGAATCACTCTTCACTTCTTTAGTTTTTTTAATCTGTAATTTGTTGAAAATATGCCTAGTTTTTACTGCTCAGCTGTGAAGACTCTGATGAAAAGCAAAACATTAAAACATATAATTAGCTATTTATATTTTTCTTCTCCTTTGCAGTAATGTCCTTTAGGTTTTCTCCTGGTTTGAAACTGATGGAAGTACCCAGAATAATGGGTAGGATGAGGACTGTCAGAGTTAACAACAGTGAAAAGAACTGAGGCACAATCATTTATGACTGTTTTATATTCATATTTACTTAGTATCTGTTACATAAAAAAATTTGAGGAGCCCAATTCCCTCTTATTTCCTCTCTTAGAGACATTGGTACCTCTTTAGAGCCACTACTCACTTAATGACCTACTTGTTAAACTACTGCTTGGGCTTGTGACCATTTCCCAGAGATGATTAGTATTGACTACATGAAGTATTTACAATCACACAAAACTACATTTTACATTTATAAATTTCTACTTTATTGTGTACCTATAGTAGTATCCGGAATAATAAAAAAGTGACAGTTTATTTGTTTATTTATTATTTTTAATTTGACCAGAGAGAGACAGAGGAAGAGAGAGAAAGAGAAAGGGAAAGTAAGAAAGCAAGCCACCAGATCTAGGACTCGAACTGTGGTTGGCCACGTGGGAATCCAACATCCCAACAACCGTGTCACCTGCCAGCTCTCAGCAGCATATTTATATTATTGTGTTGTATCTCGTTGCTTTCTGGTGCTTATGTAATATAGGTTTGTATTTGAATAGAATTACATTATTATAGTGTGGAGTTGGTGTGGTATCTATTGAAAAATACATACCCTATTGTGCCAGGACACACCACAAGATATCCTCCTTTAAGCTCCTTAAAAATTGACCAATTCACTTAATGACCTGGTCATAGGAATGTATGAACAGAACTTTGTTGTTAAGTAAAAAGCCCCTGTGTTTGAGAGAGGAAATGAACTGGATACGTGGGCAGTGGAATATAGTGGACTTAGCATGGGCTTTAAGTAGGCAGTTTGGGTTCACATTTCATTTACTGCCATTTATTATTTAAATGACCTTGGGCATTGTCTTAGTCTAGGATTCTTCTCCAAAGCAAACCCTGAGAGAAGAATTTGAGTATGTTCTAGTTATCTATTGCTGAGTAACAAAGCACTCCAAATCTCAGTGTCTTAAAAAAATGACAGCATTGATTTTGCTCACAAATCTGCAATTTAGGCATGGCTCAATGGAAACATCTCATCTCTGCTCTACTTGGCTTCTATCTGGGGGCTAGAATCATGAGAAGAATCTCTCACATCTGACATTGATGCTGGATGCTAGTTGGAATCTTAGCTGGAAGTATCGATTGGAGCACCTAACATTGGGGCTTTCTATGTAACTATTTGGCTTCCTCACAGTAGAACAACTGGGTTCTGAGAGTGAGCCTCTCAAAAAGGCCAGAGGCACTGTCCTGCCCATTACGACCTAGTATCTGCATCATATTGTCTCTCTTCTGGCATTATCACAGACAAGACCAGGTTCAAAAAGAAGGCACACATATTTTACTTCTACAAAGAAGAGTGCAAGTGTCACGTCATAGCAAAAGCATGTGAGAAGGGATATATTGGTATAGCTATCTTTGGAAAACGTACTCTGCTGAAAGATACAAGTAGTTTATTTGGGAGACGGTATCAGGGAGTCCAGCAAGGGTATGAGGAAACAAAGAAGGGAGAAGAGCCCCTAAAAGGTTCATTAGTATTCAGGTTACCACTGTTAGTGACTGAGGCTTAAACCCACCAGGAGCCTTTTAAAGTCTGGGTAGTGTATCACTAAAGAATGGGAAGGTGGAGTATTTATCCACTACCTACTGTTTCACATTGGTTTCAGGGTTATTCTTGGAGTGTTAACTTCTTGGCCTTTCAGGCCCACTTCACGAAGTGTTGAACATACTTCTATTGCCAGTAAAAATCTTTGGACTAAGTGACACATCTGCTTGCTTGAGGAAACTTTGGCATATGTAGGAAATGTAGATGACTTTTGAGGTGGGCTGAGAGGTAACATATGAAACGTTGACAGCTTCTACCACTGGCACATTTTCTAGGTCCCTGTAAATTAGGATCTCATTATAGGGCTTATTTTGTGATGTGTTATAAAATTTATAGACAATCAATTGTTACCTTTCCTACTAACATTTCCCATATTTAAGTTCTTGGAAACATAACACTATAGTTAGCAGTAGGCTTAGTTATTATCTGTGGAGTAGCTTCTTTATAAGTGTAAAATTATATGAAGTTGTTAAAAACGGGTTTTCCTTTTGCTGTGAATAATGTGAATGTTTTGTAATAATGAGGAATACATTGTTAGCTAGAACAGGCTGGGGTTTGGGAATATTAAAAATATAGTGAATGAAAGTGCTATGGTCTTAATGTATAACCCAAAATTTATTTGTTGAAACTTAATCACCAATTCAGTAGTATTGAGAGGTGGGACCGTTAGGAAATTATTTAGGTCACGAGGGCAGAGTTCTTATGAATGAGATTAGACTAGCACCTTTACAAAAAGGGGTGAAGGAGCGGCCTCTCTGTTTTGCCCTTTCACTCTTCCACCATGTGATCACACAACATTCGTTCTCTCCAGAGGATGTATTAAGACACCATCTTGGAAGGAGAAACTAGGCCTTCACCAGATGTCAAATCTGCTGGCACCTTGAACTTAGACTTCCAACCTTCAGAACCATGAGAAATAAATTTGTCCTTAATAAATTACCTACTATCAGGTATTCTGTTATAGGAGCACAAATGAACTAAGATAATCAGATAAAGCCATGCTTTTGGTTGTTGCTTGATGATATCTGTATAATCTTGTCTAAGTCATTTACCCTCTTGAAGCTTCTGTTTTCTTACCTGGCAAAAGGACAAAATGATATCTAATGCACAGGGCTATTGTGAGCAATTTATCAGCTAGAAGGACATTGCCCAGTTCAGGCAACGTGAAAATATGCACTTAGTAAATATCAAACAAATAAATGACTGGATATTTTATCTAGTAAGTAACATATGTGTGGTTTGTTGTGTTAATGTTCAGTTTAATGGACATGTGCTTGATTTTCATATTTATATGAGCCAGATTTATCTTTAATGTACATGGCATCTTAGAGCTAAAGGCTTTATGTAAAGACATTTGTTCATTAATAACAGATCTAAATGCATAGTGACTTAACATTTTTTTAAAATTTTATTTATTTATTTTTTTGGAGAGGTTTTTGCTATAGGGCGCGTGCGCTCGTCAGACAGACAGAGAGAGACAGAGAGACAGAAAGCGAGAAATCACCCCCCAGTGGAGATGGTCACACCGCAATCCCCTCTCCTCCATTCTCCTCTCGGGATCTTGGGCACGCACACACACACGCCTGGTGTGAGTTTTAAGCCACCGGGTCCGGGACGTGAACCATGGTTGACTACATGGGAGTCCAACAACAGCTATTACGCTAACTGCTGGTTCCCGTGACTTAACATTTTGATGGAGTGTCTGATAGCTGTAACAGTAGAAGCAAGTCTGAAAGAACAGTTCTGCCTCCATTGCTACCATTCTTACTGATTTTTATGTTTGTGTGTGTGTGTGTGCATGCACATATGTTATTAGAAGGAGGTAAAAAAAATGAGGTAAGAAGGTTAAAAAAGGGAGGAAATCTCAAAATTAGAGAAGGGTTGAGATTTTTTTATTGTGAGGATTTACAGAATCAGGACTTATGTCTAAATCTCCATCCTTAATTGAAGAAGTTCATGGGGGCTAGGACATGAGAGAGGCAAATAAATTCACTAGCTTTGAAGCAATATTCAGAGCTCCTACCCAGAGAAACATGTATGCTTTCATTTTGAGAAATGTAGCACAATGTAGATATGTTTCATATTAACTTAGCTGCACCAGGTTAAATGTTCTTTGGTGTAATTTAAATCACCCACAGTTTTCCTTTGAAAACATAAATATGTGACCCTCTCAAAATGCTCACCCACATTCATTTGTGCTTTGGATTCTTGCAGACTTACCTATAAAGTAACCTTCCTGAACTCTTGGGCCTTTGAATTCTTTTAACTTTTAAGACAAAATCATATAATTTATTAACTACAATTTATCACTTCTACATTTGTTATTAAAAAACAAACAAAACAAAATAACCAAAGACACATAGGCCTGCAGGTGGCATGGAGGTTGGGGTGGCTGGATCCCACATGACTGGCTGGATGATTTGAGTCCCAGATCCAGTGGCTTGAAGAATAGGCTAGGCACATATGCATGCATGTATGCCTCAAGAGAATGGAGAAGGGATCGTGGAGTAGTAATCTCCTCTGAGGGGTGATTTCTCTCTCTCTCTCTCTCTCTCTCTCGCTCGCTCTCTCTCTCATGATCATATGCATCTTATAGCAAACTAAAACAAACAAACAAACAACCAAAAAACCCCAAAGAGCGCCCCTCCCCTCTCCCCTACACAAAATTAGGGCTGACCTCATAGCTTAGTGGTTAAGGGAGCTGAATCCCATATGGTCAGCTGTGGTTTGAATCCTGGCCCTCAGAGCTTGAAAAACATGCCAGGCATGTGTGTTTGCATGCTCCAAATCCCAATATGATAGAGAAATAGAGGAGAAGGAATTATGGTGTGACTATACTCTATGCGGGGGAGGGGCGGTGCTTTCTTTTCTCTTACTCTTTTTGGTGAGCACATGTGCCCTCTGGGAATTAAAAAAAGAAAAAACAACTCAGTGGTACAGATGGCAGTGGACAGAGCTGGGAGATACTAGAACTGGGAAAGACCTGGGTACATTTTCTGGGTTAACCTGAACATGCGAGCACACAGGGTGCACCCAAGATACTGACTGCCTATAAGGCAGTCAAAGATTGCAGTGTGGTGAGACATTGATAAAGGTACCAGCACACCTCTCTCTTTCTCATTCTCTTTAGAATAAATAAACACTCATTTAATTTTTATACATATATATTTATTTATTATTTATATTTAATCAGTATACATCTTTACAGTGTACAACATGTTTTTTCCTAGCATGAATACAACGCACATCAGCCAAGACAAAGACATTGCTATATACATTACCATCAATAAATAACTTTTCATGTTTTTGTCAATTAAATGTGTTTTTTTCCGTTTACCTCCCCCCTCCAAAAGCCCACAGAGTTTCAATAAGGTGGTTTAAAAAGCCAGCCTCCTTGTTTTTTCTTCTCTTTTTCCTTGTGTCATAGCATTTTCTGTTCTAGAAATTCCTTTTCCATGACCTGGTTGGTGCATTGTGGAGAATGGGAGGCAGTGTTGGTTTTTTGCTTGTTTGTTTGTTTTTATGAATTTGTGAGTCAGACATTCACTCAGAGCTCAACTGGGTGATTCTTTTACTCTGTGTTATTGATTAATGTTACTCAATGTTATTCAGCTGAAAAATTCAAGACAATTTCACTTAGGTTGGCTGGTGGTATGGTGATGAAGGTGGCTGGATCCCACATGGTCAACTACACAGTTTGAGTACTAGTCCTGGCAGCTTTTTGAAAAACATGCTGGCCATGTGTGCACATGTGCATGTGTACTCGAAATCCCGTAAGGAGGGAGAAATAGAGGAGAAGGAAATGTAGTGTGACCACCTCCCATGGGAGGGTGTTTTCTCATTAACCCCCCCCCCCCCCCCCCCCCCCCCGCACCTCTGGGGTGTGCGAGTGCACATACCCTCAAACCAAAAATAATTAAAAAAATAAAAAGACAAGTTCACTTGTGCCTAGCAACTTGGCAGGAATAGTTGCAAACATGGACTCAATTGGATCACTTTACCTTTTCATTCTCATTGCACCTCCACATGTTATCTCCATCACAATAGTCAGACTTCTTCCAGAGTGGCTCAGGGAACAAAAAGACCAAGGTAAAAGCTCTCATGCTTCCTAAAAGGTGGGCTTCAAACTGATACAGTGTCATCTCTACCCTTTTAATTATTTGTACAAAGAGGCCCGCCTAGATTCCAGGACTGGAGAATCAATCCCATCTCTCAGTGGGAGGAATGTAAAATAATTTTTCATCCATCTTTAATTCACCACAGTTAAAGATATCAAAACTCACTTACAGAAGCTTTGTCCTTCTTAATCCTAAGTGCACAGTGTAAGTCTCAAAAGAAAGATCACAGAAAGATCTATAATTGCAGAAGTGAACCATATTGTGCCTTTGAACACAGAGTCTGAAGCTAAGACACTCTGATTTAAATCCTTGTTCTGCCATATTTTAGCTATAGGACTTTCGGCAAGTTGAATACACTTTTTGTGCCCGAATTTATTCATTTGGAAAATGGAATGATAGTACTTCCCTTGTAGAATTGAGAGGATTACATGAAGTGACACATGTGAAAAATTTAGGAATCATGCCTAGAAAATAATAAATGTCCTGGGAAGGAAGGAGTTGAGTACCTGGTCTGTAATTCATTTCTTTCTCATCACTGGAGGAAGAACATTCACAGTAAAACAAGAAGGTGAGTAACCTGACCTGATCTTATAAACAAACTAGTAAATGATCTCCTGGTGAATAAATTAATAGTGTTTCTGAGGAGCAGTCATGTTTATGAACTGGTTTGGTAGGATGTTTCTGGTAATAAAGAGAAAGTGTCCTCGGGATCGGTCACACCACAATCCTTTCTCCTTCTATTCTCTCATCCTGTTCTGGATCATGTGCATATCAGGCATGTTTTTCAAGCTGGGGCCAGAATTTGAACGTTGGCCAGCCAAGTGAGTTCAGCATCTTCTGCATAGTACCCAACTGCTGAGGTGGAAAGATGGCCCTGAGAAGCCTGTTCTTGCTGTTCTGAACCTCTTCTTGCTTTGCCTATGCATCCTGAGTGCTTGTATCCTTGAAATTATTGGTAAAGCATTTTACTGGGTAGTATCTCTGACTTATTTGAGTCTCATATTGAGCATGAGTTAATTCAAAGGATCATGCTCAATAAAACTATTCAAAAGTTATTACAATTATACACAATTTTAATAATTTATTTCCCCCATTAAAAATGGGAGAAGAATCAGTCTTAAATATTTTTCCATGTTTCTTAATTTTATTTTAATTAAATTACTGAAGATCTTGGAAGGACATATTCAGTACCTCCCAGGCATTTTAATGGAAGGGACACATTCAAGGCTCCTCCCATGCCTCAGACATTTTTTTTAAAGGGATCAATCAACTCTTGGATATTCATCTCTTTATTTATTTATTTTCTACTTATTCTTTACACACACACACACACACACACACACACACACATTAAATCACGGTATATCTCCATAGCATGCAAAATGAATCTTCCCACCCTGAACATACTACATATCAGTCTAGTCAAAGACATTACCATACACATTATCAACAGATAATTTTCTATTTTTGTGTCTGTTAAATGTTTTTTTCCCCATTGACTCCCTTGCTCTTGCCCCTCCCATTGCTGACCCTCTTTCCACACTGTCTCTAGTATCAGTGGTTGCTCTTCATTCTTTTATACCTTACAATCTTTCAGTTTTTGCCATAGAGTACAAACATTTGGTATGTATTAAGTGGGGACAAACAATGCCTCTTTTTTATAAACTCTTATCTTGAGCTCTGCTGAAAGAAACCCAAGGTCTCAGGCAACTTTGCCCTTGGCAGGTAGGGGAAAAGGTTTAAAGGGTCAAACCTGGTCTAGCTAGTCCTGGTGGGAAGGGACATGTCTTAGTGGGGAGTTCTTTGGGATCAGAGGGAGATTTCCACCTGAAAGGATCATATTGATAATGGCTAACTCACCCACAGATAACAACTGAACAATCCAGATGTTGTAAAAGACTACCTAACATGCTGTATCAGGATCACGTTTAATCATCCCACCCAAAATCCATTTCCTTTCAAGTACCTAGCACTGCACTTTCGGGCTGATGCAACTCTCCACATCCTCTGTGTGTACACACTCGTGTTTGGGCTTTCTCTTTTGGAAAGTGAATAAGCTTTTCTATCTACTTTGAGTCTATGCATTCTTTCATCACCCGTGACACAGATCCCATGAACAGACCTCACAGTATTGTATTTAGTTGTGGGCATACATAATATCTTGGGACACATATTTATTATATTGCTGATGTGCTTTAGTTTGCTCTTGAGTTCGTTGGAATATTTCCAATGATTCAAAAAGACCAGTTGTGATATTAATGAATTCATTTCTATGGTTTTCTCAATCAAACATATTACTTTCACAGAAATTCTGAAGGCTTTGATTTAGAGTATGCGTAAGCACAATCCCCATGTTTCTTATGTTGTTGATATTTCCCAGTGGTTTCTAATTAAAATACAAGTTCTTTTCAGTTTTAGAATTTGCATTCACATTTACATATGGATATGCCAGAGGTCTAAAACTCTCCACTTTTCAAACAAAGGCATACTGATTAAATCCTGCCCAGAAAGAAAGCTCTGGCTACTTCAGATATGCAGTTTATAGAGTGCTTTTCAATATTTACAAAATGGTCATGTGAGGTAGGCAGGGTACCCACCCAGATCCCCTGCCCCATTTTTTTCCCTTCTTGCTAATAACTTTAAATTACCAAATGCTAAGGGCCTGTGCAGAAGATTTTTGAGATGTATCTACTTTCTCACTGAAATTACTCTTCATAGGAAAGAAAAAATTGAACAAGAAGGAAGCCTTTCTCCTGCTGGAAAGGCACAACTAGACAAGTGACCAAAATTTAGCCTGGATAGGATAGATACAGTGACAATGCTGCAATATAGTACTTAGCTGGAGGATATACTGTCACAAATAGCAAAGATTCACTGAGGATAAAGGAAAATTTATTATTATTATAAAGAATTTAAAACCAAAAACATATCTTGGATATATTTCACTGCAGAAATGCATGTAACAAATAATATTAACAGCTTACTAAAGATATTTTATAGATATATTTCATTTGGCTGACCTAATGACACAAACAGATGGGCTGGACAAAAAGCATTTTTTTTGTTTGCTTTTCTCATTTTTGGTAAAGCCCATATACACACATGAGAGAGAGAGAGGAAGAGGCACCGTATACAGGGGACTTGGTCATGCCATAGTCCAATTGCTCTAGTCCTCCAGCCCACCAGAATCCGGGACATGTGTGTGCACATCTGACGTGTTTTTAGCCTAACAGGGCTAGGGATTTGCACTGTGGTTAGCATGTGGCTTCCAGTTCCATTGTCTAGTACACTAGTGGTTTTGCAGAGGCTGGGCCATAGTGTATGTATTTATTAGTTTAGAGAGATTTTTGATATAGGGGATGTGCGCTCACTGCAGAGACAGAAAGTGAGAAATCACCCCCCAAGGGTGATGGCCATGCCTCAATCCCTTCTCCTCCATTCTCCTCTTGGGATTTTGAGCATGCATGCACGTACAGCTGGCATGAGTTTTAAGCCACTGGGTCCGGGACTCAAGCCTTAGTTGACTTGATGGGAGTCCAGCGACGTAACCATTACACCATCTGCTGGTTCCCATATTTCGTTTTTATTTATGAAAAACCAAGGCTTAGAGAAATCGATAAACTCCAGCTTACATGATAGTGAGTGGTACAACAGAGATGCTTTCTGTCCTTAAACTATGTCTGTCTCTCAAATAAAAGTCACCACATAAATATATTGAACAACCAAGAAAATTCAATTGAACCAATGCTTTTTGAAGCATACTGCTAGGTGTTTGGGGGGATAAAATAGATGACTGAGATATTCTTTCAATCTTTAAATATCTGGTAAGTGAAGAGAAAAAAAAAGTGGCATTCATAAAAAAACCTCAATCAAATGCACAGTAGTCTCAACTATTACGCAACTGATTTGATTTATTCAATTTTAAAATAATATAAATTAAAAACCTTATGTATCTTAATGATATCCCTCTAGATGTAGGAAAAATGCAATAATTTGTACTCTATTTGCACAGATGCCAACTCATCACAATAAGAATGATGCTCTTATGTCTGAAAATGAGTGGGACTATGGCTTAGATCACTGGTGCATTGAGACTAATTCTCGTCCAGTATGATGAGTAGCTTCCCATTGAAATCTGCCACAAATATTTAGAGAAGAACTTGGACTAGCTGCTACTAGATATTGTTATCAGTGTATGAAGACTGGGTGCTTGAACGAAGTGTGGCTTTGAAATGCCAGTTTGTCCTTATTATGTAGGTCAGGCCTCAGAGTTCTCAGCTGTTTTCCCTGAGTACACACAAAGCTTGACTGCAAGGTCCAATGAGCTTTCATATTCTTCTCCAGCTGTCTTGGCAACATTAACTCCTGAAGAAGCCAATGGAATATGTTCTGACTGTGACTAGAATATACAAAAAAAGAAAAGAAAAGAAAAACTAAACTTACGGATGTTAATTAAGATAATGGAATAGAGAATTTGAAGTGAAATAGTCTTAGATATAATGACATGATATATTCTCACATTTGACCCAAGTTTAGTTTTATAAAATAGAACTTATTAATGAGATTCAAACCTTTATTATATAATAAAGTTTGGATAGTATGGTATCACTACAATAAGCAAAAATAGAAATAACCATCTGTATATCATTATTATGTGTGATATATGGATGGACTATTAATAATAGGGGATCAAAATATAACATATAAACAAATAATAGTGACTTAAATAAAAGCTTATTTTTCCCTCTTGTAAAAAAGCTCGGGGGTAGCAGTCCACAACAAGCATGTTGGTTTCACTTGCTTTTCCTATCATTTTTCTTACCACCTTAATTTTTAACTTTCATCCATGAAAGATGACCAGTGCAACTTTAGTCTTCACAGTAATGTTCCAGACAGTTGGAAAAAGAAAAAGATATATGAAACCACTTGAATGAGTCCCCTTGAAAGAGTTCCTCGAAGCCCCATGTAGAGTCTTTTGCTTTCATTTCCTTGGCTACCACTGACTCTAGTAGGCTGAGAACTGTAGAATTCCTCTCTCTCTTCATCCACTCACTCTGTCTCTTCATCCTGCCTCTTCTCTTTTCCTTCATATGTTGATATCATCCATAATATAAAGTTTCTATTATGAAAAAGAGTGAATTTGCTAACACTTTCTGCTACAGATAGAATTAAATTTAATAAATTATAGCCTTTTCTAAACATCACTGAGTAAAAACATCTTTCAATGATAAGATGAAATGATTTCTATAAAGGTTTCATGTTGACTCCATTGAAATGAAAGGTATATGTTCATTATATATATATCTTATGGTGGGAATGATCAATAATCTTTTGTTTGTTTCTCCTTTCTCTTATTTTTTCTATCAGTATGACCACATTTTATTGCAACATTTCAAGGATCTTTTTGTTTTGTTTTGTTTTCAGTCAGTTATATGACAATTTTCTTCCATATGAATTTCTTGGTTTTGTATAGCTCTTTGTTGTTTACAAAATACTTACATATTCACTAATTTTTGTCCTGCTGTCCTGGAGCTGGCAAGATAAAAACCATCATTCTAATTGTACTACTAAGGAAACTTGAGTCTCAAAGAGTTTTAGCAACCTACTCAAGATCATCCAGGTACTAAGTAACAGACCCAAGATTTGAAACAAATTGTTACATCTTTGCAATCATCCTGCTTTCCATTTCACTAAGTTGTATTTCTTTTCTTCTCTTATTTTTTTGAGAGGTTTTTGCTATATATAGCGTGTGTTCACTCACCAGAAAGACAGAGACAGAGAGACAGAAAGTGAGAAATCACCCCCCCCAGGGAGAATGGCCACACTGCAATCCCTTCTCCTCCATTCTCCCCTCGGGATCTTAGACACACATGCACATGTGTCTGGTGTGAGTTTAAACCACTGGGTCTGGGACTTGAACCGTGGTCCACAACATGAGAGTCCAGTGACATAGCCATTACGCCAACTGCTGGTCCCTGTATTTCGTTCTTAAGAAAGTTTCCAGGAGGCTTTCTGAAATGCTTTCCTTGAATGTCCTTAGTTGTAATTACTCATTGCTGAGCTCCGTCTGCTTTCCCGAACTCTATTTTGTTGTCTCTTATACTCTTTCAATATCCTATCCAGCTTAAGATTATGGTCAACTAACCCGAAACATGGATTTTTTTGGTAGAATTGGAAGGTTTATTCCTTCCTCAAAAACACTGATCCTTCATCTATTTATACATTTTTAGAATTTCATAGGAACAGAAACTGATGAAAACAAGACACGACTGTAAACTTGTGTGAAATGCTTGAATTAAACTTGGACAGGGAAGTTGGTGAATGGACTGATGATTTGTGTTACTTCTTCTTGGTATATTCCATGAAGGGGACCATGTTTTAAAAGCTTTCAGTAGGTTAATGATTATGTTCGCTTGCCTGGAGAATGGGAAACTATTAGATTAATATCTTACAAAGGGTAGAAATCAAATCAACCTTCACAAGGCCACTTCAAACTATCTTGCAACTCCTTGACACTTGTGTTTAGAATATTGGCATTAAACATCACTTTAGAAATCAGGAGAAAGTACATGGATTGAAAAGTGCTTTTGTATCTTTGCTAATACTCGAGTAATTGGTAATATTAAGTTGACTGTCAAAAGAGAACAATGAACTAGAAATGATAAAACAGCACTAGTAGTTAGGAAAACAAGGAATCAATAAAAAGTTATCTTTCTCAAATTTACCTTCAATAAGGGAGGTATGAAAATATAGCATAATTCGCATCCATTTCTTAGAAGTTTCTGGAGCATATATATATGTTTTTTTTTAATTTTTGGATGAATTGATGAGTATTGAGAAAGTAATGCATCGAGCAAAAGGAGTTGTTGCCTCCTTGTAACAAAATATGCTAGCAACATACATTTCATGGTTTCCTCTTCTTCATCTTCATGCATTTTGAAAAAGTTACCAGTAGTTAAATGATCTTCAGGTAAAAAATACATTCATTTCTATAACTCCCCATTTGTTTCCAAAAATAAACACTTAAATTGTTTTTATTTTTGCTTAATAAATGAAAATCTATAAATCTATATATCAGAATATCACGTATCTAGGATATGTCATATTGCCAAAAATTCAGTAAATGGTATAGTACATTATCCCTTCCTCTCATATTTTTTGTTGGCACCTTAATGCTATTGATAATAAGTTGATTGTGTGACTTTTTGAAAAACATTATCACACTTAGAAATTTTAACTACAGTAATATTCCTTTCCATTGTGCATTTATCATTTTCATGGAATAAATTATACAAAATCTAAATCAAGAAGAATTGTAATCCATAATGCTCTTTATACGATTAATTTATCTAGAAACGAGAGACTTGTCTATCACTCCATTTTGTTTTTCTTAAGGCATAAAAGACTATTTTATTCATTAGATTACATATATTAAATACAGAAATTTTCTTTCTTTTCTCTGTAAATATGATGAAGAATAAAATATACATTTAACAAGAAGACACCTCTGCAGTTTTTAGGATCCCGTCAAGGAGGGGAAGGTAAAATGGAACAAATATGAACTAGCAAATTATCAAGGAGTTTCCTTTCCTCTTTTCCCAAGCTCTTTCCCACTATTTTGCTTAGAGTGAGAATTGCTCATTGCTGTTTGTCATATACTCTTTGGATCCCTGCTGAGATCACTACAGATGGAGCAGGATGGCCTCTACCAAAGCAAGTCAGAGAAACTCCCATGAGGGAGACCAAGGTTTCATTTCCTGGGACCAAAAGGTCAGTGCTGTCCTTATTTACTCCTCCCCAGCAGGCTGCTCTGCAGGTCACCTGGCAAGTGCACTTTTCTTCCTTAGATCCTGTCTGAATGTACTCACAAATGACAGTCTAAAAATGGCATACAACACATAATTGCCTGTGTCAGTTTCCGATTGATTTTGTGGGTGACCAGTCATCTTCTTTGATTAGAATACAGAGTAAATGCTACCAAGGTTACTGGTTGATTTCTCCTTTGTGGTTACATATTGGAGCACCATGAAGCCTGAGTTTCAGGACCAAGGATAAGTTCTGAGTAGAAGATGCAATATAGTATAGCAGGAAAACAAAGTATCTAAGGTGCTCTAAACACATTGAGATAGAACATCTAGAAAGAGTGATAAAGTCAAGCAGAGCACATATTTTCAGATACTTTGCCTAATTTTATGCTAGAAAGAGCCAAAGCTGGTAGAGTGGGAGCTGGTAGGACAGCTTCCTAAAGGTCCTGGGATATTAGTATGATTATATAATAGGGATGAAGGCAGATATCCAGTTATCAGAAATGGGATATTAACATAGGGACTGAGGCATGGCAAATCAAACAGCTCCAAATTTGGTTTCAATATCATACCCAAATCTGTACTGTTATAATTCGTTTTGTACCTAGGAAGTAGTGAGGGTGTGGCATGAAAGCAAGGATTTAGCAGCCTTGTAAGAATCAATGGCTTTTGGCTGAAGAAGGAGTAGAGATGCAACTGTTGGGAATCAGGCTGGACCCTGTTTAATGGATCTGCAAACAGATGTTCTTAGCCATAGGGGGATAGATGAGCATATGGGTAGCTCAGAGATTCTCAAATGTGAACATATAACTTATCACCTGGAGATCTTATTAAACATAGATTGGGCCTATCCCTAGAGTTTCTGATTTAGTGGGCTTGGTACTACATTTCTAATATGTTTTTAGAAGATACTGGTCTTTTTTTTTTTTTTTTTTGAAGGGTTTTTGCTAAAAGGCGGGTGAACTCGCTTGCCAGACAGAGAGAGACAGAGAGACAGAAAGCGAGAAATCACCCCCCCAGGGGGGATGGTCACACCACAGTCCCTTCTCCTCCATTCTCCTCTCGGGATCTTAGGCACGCACGCACACGTGCCCAGCGTGAGTTCTAAGCTACCGGGTCCGGGACGCGAACCGTGGTCGACTACGTGGGAATCCAGTGACATAGCCATTACACTAACTGCTGGTACCCCAAATACTGGTCTTGATGTTACAATGTTCACCCATTGATACTCCACTGGTCCACATCAGTGTCATTTCTTTATTATTGGAAGAGCAACAGAAGAATTCATCCTGGCTTCTGATTTAAGAAGGCAGACTAGACCTCTTCTTCCTGAAAGAGCAATAAATAATACTAATGGGATAAGTCCCTAATACAGAAGATAATCTCAAATTTCTAAAAGAAATAAATGTATATCATCCAAGAAAATACATGTTGATAAATAAAATGAAGTAGGAAATAGCAGGCTAGGAAATACAGAAGGGCTCTTCAGCTAAGGTGGGTCGATTTTTTCCACATAATCCTTGAGGCGTTCTAGGCTCAAAGTTGGCAGGAACATTGGGAGTATATTTTAAAAGGGAGTGGGATATGTGTAGGAGGTGATTACACAAAACATTACCTACAGAATGATGGTGCCCATTGACTCCCCACAGTCCAACACCTTACCCTCAATGGTTGGCCAGGCAGAGGGGAGGTCACCCATCATTTTATTCTCAGACAAAATAAAAAAATATATAAACAAACCATGTAGATTTGAAAAACATCTACTTACCTCAAATTAAGAAATTGTCTGGGATGAAATAGGACTACTGTGGTAGATGTGGTATTATCATTCTCAAATCTAGAGACATTCTAAAATAATTTCTACCAGTTAACAAGCCCCATCTATGTGAAAGAATCTTTATTCAAGAAGTAGTACAGCAGGATAAGATCCGTATACAGAACCACAATTGATTTTAATTATGAAAGCATAACCAAAGACTACCAGACATGTAACAAAACAGCAACATATAGGAGATAACAGAGATAAGAGACACACTGACACTAGGATAAACAGAAATTGTTCTAGAAATAGAATAACATAGAGGAATTTCTACTACATATCTTCAGATTGATGAGAAAACATATGGAAAAGAAAAGAACAAGAAAGAGCTTTTGGAGATTAAACATGATTGCCAGTGTGTAGTTTCAAATAGACACTTGAAATAAAAATGTAAGAATTCTCAGAATAGAGAAAAAAATTTATAGAAAATATAGAAGAAAAGATAAGCAATACAAAGGGTCCATGTGGGAGAGCTAACATCTGGCTAATAGGAGTTCTACAAAGAGAAGTAAAAGGTGAAGAAATATTCAAAGACATATTGGAATTACATTTCCTAAGGCTGAGAAAAGAAGTGCTCATCAGTATCAGCAGAAGGCATAATGGTTACATCACTGGACTTCCACATAGTCAACCGGGGTTCAAGTCCTGGACCCAGTGACTTAAAACTTAGGCCAGGCGTGTGTGTGTGCATGCCCAAAATTCCAAGAGGAGAATGGAGGAGAAGGGATTTCAGTGTGGCCATCCCCCATGGGGGGGATGATTTCTCACTTTCTGTCTCTCCGGCAAGAACATGTGCCATATAGCAAAAATCTCTCTTAAAAAAATTAAAGTAGTTGCTCATCAAATTAAAAGGAGTCAATGAATATGGAGAAAATGAATGGAAAAAGGCACAAAGAACTAGACACATTATAAAATTTCAGGATATAGCAGATAAAAAAATGCTGAAAGCTGTGAGGGCAATGGCAGGTAAAAATACATGGAATTGGCTAGCAGATAGCATAATAGTTACATTGTTGGACTCCCATGTAGTTGACTATGGTTTGAGTTTTTGACCCTGCAGTTTAAAACTCATGCCAGGCACATGTGTATGCATGTCCAAACTCCGAATGCAGAAGAAGGGATTGCAGCATGGCCATGCTCCTGCGGGGATGATTTCTCGCTTTCTGTCCCCCCCCCTCTCTGTCTTAAAATATATATATTTTTTCTTCCTTTTTGGGGGGGAGAGGTTTTTTTCCCCCCCAAAAGGCACATGCGCTTGCCAGAAAGAGAGAGACAGAGAGACAGAAAGTAAGAAATCACCCCCCTTAAAATATATAAAATGTATATATATATATATATATACACACACACACACATATGGAATCAGATCTGTCTTCAACATTCTGAAAGATAAGACAATGGAGAGGCAACTAAATGGAAAAATCATTTTAAATTTGGAAGGTTATATCCTGCCATGACAACTACTAAAATTAATATTACACAAAATTTGAAGTAGGAGAGAGTGAGAAAAATTTTATATAAAATTGAGAAAATAATCACCAAGAAATATAAAATGAAATCTACAAATAGTTTGCTTCTGGAGAGTGGGACTGATGTATGTATACATGTGTCAGAAGGTGGGGGGAATTTTTTTTTTCATTATAAACCTTTCAGTTTATTTTATCTTTTGCTCAGTGCATGCATTACTTATCCCAAATTAAAAAGGAACAAACAAAATCCAAAGGTCCTTTGCCAGTGAAAGGGGACTGCAACTTTAAGATAACATGCATGATGAACACACAATTTTTATTATGAATTCTTCTATTAAGGAAATATTGGCTGAAATAGCTGCCTGTTTTAGAAAAAAATCTTAAGAATTGCAGTGCAGAACTAGCTGTTTATATCAGCAACAGCAGTCCTTTTCCCAGTTCTGTTAAGCCCATCTGCTTAGAAGTATAGGAAATCAGGAGTCAAATTAAAGAGAGGTACTTCCTTTTCATCCCCTAATAAGTGGGCTCAAGGCTTAGTATAATTTTAAGAATTTATAGAAGATGCAAATCCCAAACTACAATATTGAGTGCCAGTACTTAAGAGGAAACCACAGGTCAATTAATTAGCTTTTAAAAATATGGCATAAAAGGAAATGCCTCACCATGAGATCAAATTGTACATACTGTGCGATTTGGAGCACGTTGGTTAGTAACTAGTGTGGCTTCAGAACAAGCAAGCACTCTCAAATCTAATTTCCTTCTGGGACAGAGATATAGGCCTGAAAAATGAAAGGGGGGGCAATAATAGTAATATGAATTGAAGGAAAGCTAAAAAACATGGAGGGGAGCATGGTGTACACTAGATGACTATGAATTGGTACCCATTTTCCTGAAAAATATCTCAGAGGATTATTAATTTGCCAGTATCCTCTGGAGAAATTGTTAAGTGGAATGATTTGCTATCTTTATGAGTGATGGAGTAGAGCAATGGAAAATAAGTTGAGGGGTTGTGAGAATGAGCAGAAACCTTTAGCAAGGTTTATAAGTAACTCTATTCATTGACCAATTCTGTTCCTAACTAGTGCTGACCAGTTAGACTCAGGTGGGCTATTTTCATATTAAATGAATGACTGTAAGAATGGTGGAGATGGCATAGGCAACATAGGCAAAAATATCAGAATTTAAAGTGAAACTGGTATACTGGAGCAAAAAACTTGGAGGAAAGGATGAACAGATAAGGAATAAACTAGACCCAGAGAGACAGATCAGAGAACATTTGTCTAGATATAGGGAAATCAGGATATGATATCTGGATTCAAACAATAACAAATGGGCAGACTTACTGTGTGCTTGATTGAGTGTTGTGCAATTTATTACTTAGGAAGCATAGAGAATAGGGAAGACATGGGACATGTTTTCATATGAAAACAAAGAAATAAAGGTAAGAGCTATGAGGAGAGAATGAAGAAAGGGAAAAATCTTCAGAAAAAGGAGTCAGCTCCTCAGGAGGATTTCAAAACAATCTTCAGAAATATGGTGGATTTTCCCAAGGAGCATAGACTTTCTTTTCTATTGAGGATGAATGAGTAGGAAATACTCTATTAAGGTTTAGGAGGGAGTTCCTACTATTGTTATCAACGTGCAATAGACACCAGTTGAGCCTCTGATGTTTGAACCAGTTGGCAGATGACATTCCCAACAATAACAATTAATTCAAGACTGCCTGGGAAAAAATTGGTAATTTTCAATTTGTGATTGTTTTAGTCAGGGCACTAGAGAGAAACAATAAAAGGTTATTTACAAATACTAATATAAATTTATAAAATGAGGAATTGGATCATGCAGGTATGGGGCTGACAAGTCCCAAGATCTTTAGTTGGCAAGATGAGGACCCTGGAGAGTCAATGATGTAAGCTGAGTCCAAAGGTTAATAGGCTCAGGATGCAGAAAGAGCTGGTGTTTCAGTTTGAGTCTGAAGACGCAAAAGGACTAATGTTCCAGCTCACAGCAGTCAGGCAGCAGGAGTTTCTTCTTAGCCTTTTTGTTCCATTCAGGTTTCCAGTTGATTCAATGAGGCCTGCTCACATTAATGATATTTTCTGGTTACTTGATGCAAGGTTATAATGGCAAATATTGAGAATAGAAATTGGTATTTCTTTTAGGAAATATTTAAACAATTAAATTAACATGCACATAATAATGCTTCAAAAAAGTGTTTTATGAAACATAAAGCTTCAGACAAATGTAGTAGCATATAATGATGTTAGAAAAATAGATCAAATTATGTTCTGGCTCAGCGTAAGGATTTTGAAGTCAACTACAGAAATAGATTAATGCAAAGAGCAAGTCAATAACAACATCAAAAATGAACACAGAGTGATAGAGAATGATATAAAAATCAATCATAACATTAAATGCGAATAAGAAAGGTCAACAGCTATATTAAAATACAAAATCAAAATAGGACATATACAACTAATATGCGTTTATGCACAAAAAATAGTTGGGGCTCAGCAGCAGTAGCACATGCTTGACCCTGCTGTTTGGCAGGCTAGGCCACATGGGAAGCAGGGGTTTGATTCCCAGCCAACCCAAAAAGCTGGGCATGTGGCGTGTGCTTGTGGTCCCAATTACTTAGGAGGCTGAAGCAGGAGGATTGCAATACAGCAAGACCCTGTCTAAAACACCACACACACACATACACACATACACATACACACACATACATGCACAGGCGCAAACACCCACCACCATATACAAATAATTCATTGAATGATGTATTCAGTTTTTAATCTACAGAGGGCTTCAAAAGCTTGTTGGACATCCTATTTGAAGATGTCTAGTTGGATATTGGGTATTCATTTATACATGTACTATTTTTTGAAAGCCTCTTTATGTCAGACACTCAATCAAAAATAGTCTGTCTCCTCAAAAGTATTATGTAATGAATGAGACAAACAATGGACAGATGTAAACAACATAATGCTAAAAATGTCATTATGCTAATACAAGTCTGATTGTTGTGGAGAGTAGTAGAAGAAACTTGCTGAGTAGTGTCAGGGCTATATGAATTCATCTGGCTTTAAAAATGTTGTTGGCATCTGTTAATCATTAGTCTAATACGTAGTGCCTAAAGAAACTGTGGCAAATGAATCTATTAGAAACACTCAAATTAGCCAATCTGTTGAGAACAAAGGGAATATTATAGTTGGTCTGTTTGTCCTAACTTTAGCAGTTATCTGGCTGTTGGTTAAGGGGCCTGGGATGGGATCTAACCCTGGGGAAAAGTGACTGTCACTGCTAAGAAAATTATAAAAATTCCTATTATTTTAGTTTGGGTTCTCCCAAATCAGACTACCATGACTACACATGCAAGCAATTTATGTGTAAGGGGATCCCAAGAAGCATAGTGAGAGACTGAGAAAAGGAGAAAGGGAAAAGAAGAAAGTCGATAAAATAGAAAGCCTATGGTCAATTGGGCTCAAACTCTAGGGGGAGAGGGATCCTCTGAGAGAGTGAGGAAAACATGCATCAAAATTGATTGTCTCACTGAGGAGTGAGGAAGTTTGAGCATTTATCTACCAACTCTCATCTCTCATTGGAGAGTGATCTGGTGGTGGTAACTATGCCACAATTTTGGGCCACCCCCAAGCAAGCACAGCAGACTTTAACAGCCAGATGAAGCCTGCAGGCAGAGAGGCACAGAAAACAGTTTGTACAGGAACTCACTAGGACTCTAGGGCAGAAGCTGGGGCTATGGATTGGGCACTTCTGGCTTCTGCAAGGCCTGTAAAATATTTCTAGTAAGGCTCCAGTTCTGTTAAGGAAGATGTTCAAGAAACAGAAATCATGCCAAGCTCTCTGTTTATGAATGTTGACAACATTGCTTATGGTAGATTGGAAAAGTACAGTTTGCTGACTATATGGGCCATAAACATACATCTTAGGCATGTCTTATACCTTTTTCCTGGCAGCAAGACAAAGTTCATTCTCTAGCTTTCAAGGGTCTGAGTTTCCTGACTTGGTGGACTATAATTGAATGAAGACCAGGAACATAATTGATCTGCCTTTGTATTCTCAGTGTCATGTCATCCTGATACATGTGTAGATACTTAATATTATTGTGTTTACTGTACTAAATTGGTTAGAGTCTCCTTGATTAGGAATCACATGGGGCCATATCTGCTGTGAATAGTTAGGGAAAACCCAGGATAACGTGTTTTAGTTATAACTACATACAGAGTTGAATTGTCAATCAGATTTATATATGATGGAGATCTTACCCAGTCAGTGATTAGAAAAGGATACCTAAAAGAAGCCTCAACATTAATACCTGAGATGCCCCAAATCTATGAGCTAGAGTTTCCTAATCCCATTTTCATATCAGGATATACTTTGATTGGAAATAACAAGGACTAACTGTGAGTGTGCAAACACAGGAAATCCACTTTGTTTTGAGATCTCTCAGTTTTTGTTTTGTTTTATCTTGCTAGCTATATAGCCAGAAGGCCTAGGTGACTAACTTTTATTCTTCAGTCAGTTCATTAATCCATAAACTAAAGAGTTATTTGCAATGAACAATCCAAATAGATCAAGAATGCCATGAGAAAAGAACTCCTCAAATTCTGGAATAGTTTATTTTCTAGCCAGTAAATTCTATTAATATGTTTATGAAGAGATCTGGTTGTGACATCAAGACTAATTCAAATATCACCCAAAGTGAAAGGCCTAGTGGATATTCTGTTGGTATTAGCAAGGTGTCACTACATTATAGATCCACTGGTGACCTTTCTCTTCCCTACTATAGATCCAGAATTCTTAAATATAATTCTAACATACAGAATTTGTTTTTTTTACTTTAGGATAATTTTCCATTTGCCTGTCTTCCCCATGAAATTACAATTGATAAGAACAAGGACTTCATCTCCTTTGTCCACTGTACCTCTCAACCACTATTGACAATAGATCTCAGCAAACATTTGTTGAACGAATACCTTTATGAATCCAGGCATTTTTCTTCTTTCTTTTGAATTCAATAAATATCCACTGAGTACCTGTTACATACTAGATATTGTTCCGGGTACTTGGCACACATCAGAGAACAAAGCAAAGAGACCTCATGGAACTTACATTTTGGATTATAACCAATTCACCTTCATGTTGTCTGTGACCCTGGGAATATCACTGCATCTCTCTGTATGACACCTCTGCTGCCCAATGGGAGAATAGATAGATGAGGCTCAGGTATGAGAAACATACCTGATATACTGTAAATGCCAGGCAGGACACCCACTCCACGGCCTACCACCCAGACAGTAGATAGGGCTGGAAGTTGACTTTTAAAAATAAAGTCCAATGGGGAGATAGGGCAGACAGAGTTGAATCAAGTAGTCTGCTGTGCTGTGGTGATGGGAGGAGTATGTTGGCAACTGTTGCTGCTTAGGGCTTCAGTTTTGGCTAGGTCTTAGCCTTCTTTACAACTGTCAGTGCCATCTCCTTTGTCTTCTCTTTGGCTTCCTTGGCTCTCATAACAAATGTTTTGGAGGGGCCCTCAGCTTGGCTATAATGTATTCAAAACTCTTTCAGAGTCTTAGTCTGGTTGCTTTTGAACCCTACAAGACCAAATTCTTAGACAGCTCTGGAGACATAAGAAAAACTAGGGAAGACCCAGACCTTCCAGTAGATTCAATCCAGCTGCTGTTGTCCAGCTGGACTCCCACATGGCCGACCACGGTTTGAGTCCCGGATCTGGTGGCCTGCTTTCTCATGTCCCCTCTCTTTCTCTTTTTCACTCTGTCCCTCCCTGGTCACTTTTAAATAAATAAATAAATGAATAAATAAATAAGTTAAATACAATAATTATTTTAAAAAACCTAAGAAATGACATGGAAACTAATGGCATTATTGCTGTAAAATGAGAAACCTTTGGAACTCTCATTTGAAAAACTCTATTAGAGTTAATGTTAGAGATGCTTAGCAATAGCCCCTTGTGAAAAAAAGAAAAAGATATATCTATAGAAGGAAAAACAAATCACTTTTTAATTTTTTAAAAATACTTTTATTTAACTTTATTTGCTTATTTTAGAGTACCAAGTGAGAGAGAGAAAGAAAGAAAACCGCCAAGTCATGGACTCAAACCATGGTCAGTCATGTGAGAGTCCAGCGCCCCCAACCACCATGCCACCTGCTGGCACCTTAATTTTTTTTGAAAGTTTTAGCCAGAGGGTGTATATGCTCACTGGAGAGAGAAAGAGACAGTGAGAGGGAAGTGAGAAATTACCCCCAGGGCATCTGGCCATACCACAATTCCTTCTCCATTCTCTTCCTGGGATTTTGAGCACATACACACATATACTTAGTGTGATTTTTAAGCTGTCAGGTCTGGAACTCAAACTGCAGTTGGCCACATGGGAGTCCAACACCTTAACCACCATACCACCTGTGGCCCCAACAAATCACTTCTTAAAATAAGCCAGTCATCTTCTTAGACCGACCTAAGATATTAACCTAAGAAATTATGAAGAGAGTGTAAACTGGTGCAGGGAAGTTGTGGGCTATAAACTGAATTCACAAATATTCATTTTATATTGATATATTAATGAAAGACAACTTGAAGGTAACAACAATAAAGAATATCTCCACAATAATTTAAAAATTATTTTTCTATTAATATAATTCAGTACATATGGAATTTATTACAGAATATAATACACTATGGGAGAATGAAGAAAATGTACAAATACAATGGTATATCATAGCTGCAGTACAGACAGCAGGTTAGATCCCATTTGGTTACCACAGTTTTGTTCTTGGTTCTTTTTTTTTTGGTGAGGGTTTTGCTCTAGGGTGCGTGCGCGTGCCAGAAAGACAGAGAGAGACAGAGAGACAGAAAGCGAGAAATCACCCCCCACCCAAGAGGATGGCCATGCTGCAACCCCTTCTGCTCTTGGGATCTTGGGCATGCACGCACACATGCCTGGCATGAGTTTAAGCCACTGGGTCTAGGACTCGAACTGTGGCCAACTATATGGGAATCCAATGATGTAACCATTACGTGATCTGCTTGTCCCATGACAGCAATTTTTTCATAGAATTAATATCTAATATCTTCATGGTATCATTCATAAATTTTGAAATAATTTTCACCTGGAGGAATACATAAATAATAATACTAATAAACATTAAAGCAAAATAATGTAGGGAGCTAGCCAGTGGTATGGTGGTTAAGGTACTGGATTCTCACATAGCCAATCACAGTTTGAATCTTGGACCTGATGGCTTGAAAAATCATACCAGGTTCATGTGTGTATGTACCCAAATTCCCAGGAGGAAAATGGAGGAGAAAGGATTGCAGCGTGGTTACCCCCACTGAGGGGGAAGTTTTCTCACTTTTCCTTTTCCTGTCTCTCTTTGGTAAGTACATGTGCCCTATGGCAAAAGCCTAAAAAAAAAAAAAAAATTAAAAATGTGGTGGTAGATGGCTCCAGAAGATTTAATAAATGTACTTAAACTTCAAAATGTATTATAAATAGACAGTTATAAGGACTGACTGATATTGAGTTAGATATAAAACCATTGAATAGCAGAATAGAATAGAGCTTCCAGAAAAATATTCAAATTACTCTATCAGAGTGAGATGCTAAAAAGATTCTGAATTGAGACAAGAATCATGGCTCTTGTTATGGCTCAGTCATGCCTTGATGGTGTAACTTCAGGCATTTTATTTCATCTTTCTCAATTATTCAAGTTTTTTTGATTTACAAAATGGAGTATTTCTGCCTTATCTATCACAAAGAACCATTAATATTATAAAAGATAATGTGACATGCTTAATAAACTAATATAAGCCATTTTATTTAAATCCATACACAATTTATAAGAATTGTATATTATGTTGTATGTGGAAAAACTAGAGACAACTGAATTATGGGAAAAAGAACAGTATTTTAACATATCTGGTTGGGAAAACTGAAAGGCAATATGGAGACTTATAAATATCTCAAACTCAAGTCAAACCGCAAACTACACATCACGATAAATTTTACTTGTAATAGAATTTGTCTAAAAGAACATTTAAATGGTAGAAAATATCATCCTATTTCCATGCTATTCAGAAAGCACATGCATTTTTTAAGATTTATAAGAAAACTTATTTGTTTCTTTCATTAGAGTGAGCAAGCGAGTGAGTACCCCCAGCAGGGTCTTCATTTTGTGATGAACCCATAGCCTCAGACAGCTGCAAATCATGGGTGTGAATGCACCCAGCATGTTCAGGGAAGTCTCTGGATGTGAACCTGGAACCCTCCCGTGTGAAATCAGCTTTGAAGAGCATTGAGGTACCACTGCACCACTTCGTGACCTAGAGAGGAGATGCATTTTTAATTATTAAAGAAATGGAGATTTTGATTACAGCTTAGCTTAAATGTAAAAAACTAAAGAGTTTTTGCCATTCAAAATGTAATACAGCAAACACAAAAATGGAAAAATCAGAACAGGGTAGGTGGAACTTGATATATGCCCAATATACCTGCTAAAATCTCTTACTATACCTAAATATAATATACATAAATGTTCATAAAATTTTCACTGCTAATAAATGGCTATGAATAGTTAATTTACATATTAGGAACTCATCCCATGAAAAAATTACTCAGTTTTATTAGTAGTTAGAAGGTAAATTTAAATATTTCAAGAAGATAATATACATATTTATCTTAAACTAGTAAAAAGAAAATGCTGCTATGACCAGTGTTAGTGAAGCACTGAAATAATCTAACATTTGAATGATAGATAGTAAGTAAGATGCAAATTTTTAATATTTTAATTTCTTTGGAACCAGTATATCTCTTATGATAGGCATCTTAATTTTGAGTCATCATTGAAGTGGCAGCTTTTGAAACTTTCTGAGTGGTAGAAGAAACAATGGTGTAGGTTAGGATTAATGGTGTCTTGGTTGTAATTAGGTATAGTGGGAATTACTGTCTGCTCTTTACATCGATTCTACATTGTGGGTAGCAGCCTGTTGATGGATTAGAAGACACATGACACTTTGATCTGGTTTGCGTACTATCAGGAATATAGTCAAATGAAGAATCTTAAATTTAAGAAGAACTAATTCATATACCAGAGGGTCAGATCTTCACAAAGTTCATGGAAAATATGTATTGTGAAAAAACTATGCGCAAATTATAATTTTTTCACCCCAAAATAGACTCAGACATTAATTCAGTTATTTTACAAACTTTTCAAAGCTTCCTTTAAATAATTTCAATTAGAACATCCACTAGGTTTTAGAAAGACAGACTAATCTATGATACATCAACAGAGAATAATGTACAAACATCGGTCTGACAAGCATATGGATAATGATAATGCAAAGAAATATGTTTATTAATTATTCAAATTAAAAAATAACATCAAAATTATATAAACATTAGATAAAACTAGTAAAAGTACATCATATATCTAAGATGCAAAGTATCTTAGAAATTATAGAAATAAAATATAACATTCATAAGAATTTTCTTGTTAAGATAGCTGAGTTCATAAAAGTGCACTTTTACCATATAACTTTAGAGAAGCAAGGCTTTTTAAAAGAGATTATAAATAAATATTTCTATAGCTATATTAAAAGAAAATAATTATTTTTAAAAAAAGAACCCTTATTTAAATCTTTCTCTATTCCTCCACAGGCCAACTATTTAACTTAGAAACAAATATTAAAACAAATCTCAAACTTTAAACATGTTGCAAAATGCTATGTTCCAATAATATAACTTCAGTTTGTATTTTGATTTGCTTCAGATTTGGAGAAAATCTGAAATATTGCTTTGATTAAATAATTCAAGTTTTACATTGTTCCCTCCCCCCCGCCCAGTGTAGCTAGGACTAAAAGCCCTGTTTATGTCTCTAAGCTCTTAGTTTTAGATCTGAGGCAAATGACAGACTTTTGATACTTTTTGATAGTTTTGATACCATGTTAGTTTTAATACCATGATAACTGCTTTAGAACTCTAATGGATTCTTCAGATTCATCTTGGTGACCATTTCCATGTCTGAAGTACCATGTGTCAAAGATAATTTGGGTAGAATCACTCTGACATAATTCTGATAACAAATACACTGATTACTAAAATAATATAATTTCCTGTGTCTCTTATTATTGTTGAACTCAGCTTATTATCTATAGATAATTCATAATAGGATGAATTATCTGCCCACATTAGGTACATGGTTCTCAGAAGTTAGATTTTGAAAATATCAATAATAGTGTACCTAGAGCAAGAGAATCCCAAGGAATGAAATTACAATGTTTCAGTCAACAGTGCTGATTTGCTTCCAAGATATATAGACATGAATACCTTAGAGGGAAAACCTGGGAATATCTAGTACATGTTAAAAAGCATGTAAATTCGAGACCAGCAGATGGTGTAACGGTTATGTTGCTGTACTCCCATGTAGTCGATTGCTGTGCAAGTCCTGGACCTGGCCGTTTAAAACTCATGCCAGGCACGTGTGCATGTGTTCCCAAGATCCCAAGAGGAGAATAGAGAAGGGATTGCAGCATCACCATTCCCCCCCGCCAGGGGGGGGGTGATTTCTCACTTTCTGTCTCTCTAAAGAGTGCATATGCCCTATAGCAAAAATCTCTTCCAAAAAAAGAAAAAGAAAAAAACAAAAGCATGTAAATTTGGGCTAGCTTGTGGTGTGGTGGTAAAGGCCACCGGATCCCACATAGCAGACTGGGTAGTTCAAATCCCAGACCTGATGGGACATGAGTAACATGCTGGATGCATGTGCATATGTGCCCAAAATCCTGCAGGAGAGAGAAATGGAGAAGGGGTTGTGGTATGACTATTCCCTATGGGGGTTGGGGGGGATGTGCTTTCTTGATTTCACTCTCACTCTGCTTCTTTCCCATGAATGTACGTACCCTCTTACAAAATTAAAGTAAGAAAATTAGGGACCAGAAGGTGATTAAGGCACTAGATACTCCAACATGGCTGACCACAGTAGAGTCTTGGACCTGATGGCTTGCTTTCTCACTTTCTCTCTCTCTTTCTCTCTCTCTTTGTGTGTGTCTGGTCATATTAAAATAAATGAATGAATAGAGTTGAATAAGTAATTCTTAAAAATATAAGAAAATTTTAAAAAAGCATGAAGGTTATCTGTTTTTGTAGGATCACTTCTCTTTGGGTTGAAACATGTACTAGTGGTACAGCCATCTTAGTGCCAAGGTTGGACTACCTTTTTGCCCTGTGACTGAGGGAAGGAGGAATATCTATGACTGGCTGCAAGTAGTTGTCATCTACTCATTTATCCAGCTGCCCTTTCTAACAGCATTTACTGGGCCTCTAGTCTTTCTAAGCACTGAACTAAATGCTAGAAATAAATTTAAACAAGACCTAGTCCCTGCCATGGAGGAGCTTGCAGTTAAGTGGGTGGGGCAAACAAATGACATGAGATGCAACAAGAAGTATCAGTAGAGGCAAGAACCAAGTATCCCCATACAGGGGAAGGAGCAAATATGGACTGTCTCTAACAGGATCCCTTTGTATAAACACCAGGACAAGAAAGATCAGCTATACTGATTCTTCCACTGATTTTTCTCTTATGAGACTTCATTCTTCTCTTGAAATGTCCTCACTTTGCTCTGTTTACTCAGACCCATAATTCAAAGTCAGATTAGATTACTTCCCCCCCTCCCAAGCTTCCTATGTGGGCAGCCTTGTTTGGAGCTTGTGCTATATTGTTGCCCCTGACAGATAGTAAACTTGAGAGAAGGAACTCTCTCAGATCTGTGTATGTGTTTTCTACATCACTTAGTATTCCCTTGAAAAATACTAGTATTTATTGATAGTTCAAGTCATGTTGGATCCAGATATCTATTTCTACTGGAAATGAGGACATTTAATTATATATTGTAGATAATAGATATTAAATGTGGATTGTGAATACAGTCACTACAGTTTCTTCTCCAAAAACCTATGAATATTATTTGACATAGTCTACCACTGAATCAGAATATCAAAAAGTCAGTTTGCTTTAGAAAGTTTAGTTTTTGCCTAGGGTTCATTTCCAAGAATGTGGCAGTGCTCAACTTTTCTCAGCAAATTGATTCAACAGCTGAAGGCAATGATTTGCATGCTAGTTCTGATGAAATATTTTCCAGTTCCTAATTGCTTAATGAATATTTTGTAGAATGAGTGAATGAAGATTTTAGTTTTATAGCATGTGAAAGGAAGTAATAAAAAGGTTGTGACATACCCATCTATCTATCTCATAAACACATACATACCTGCTGGGATGTCTGATGTGGAGAAGGACAAATGACCTACATTGAGTATTGAGTATCCTTCCTCGGTAGAGAATTCCGTTTACTCCTTTGAAGCCAGTATCAGAAAAGCTTTCTCTTGCTCTGGCATTGCCTAAGAATGTCTTAGGCATTTAAATCTTAAGAAGATTGTAACTGTGACACTCTGTAATGAGAGATGCCTCTGCCATTGGTCATCTGCAAATAATAACAACTGTAGTGCATGAGTTAAGGTGATACAGGCTGCTGGAGGAGAAACCACCAACTCTCAGTTCCTTAACATAATAAAAATATATTTCTCACAGTATTCCTCATTAGCAGGCAATTTTCCTCTTTATGATGATACCTGGACTCTTGCATGTTGGGGATTTATCACCTTCTGTGCTTAGCTTCCAAGGCCATAGAGCAAAGGGGGCAAGGGCATGGAGGATCATGTGTGATTTGGCTTTTTATGGGCCAAACTTGAAAGTAGCGGGTATCTGTTTTACTCATCTTTTATTGGATAAAAAGTAGTCGATAGTCACACTTACCTACAAGCTGGGCAGTATCATCTAGCTGGATGTCTAGGAAAAAGAAGAAATGAATGTGATGGCCAGGTAGCAGTTCATTTGGACAAAGCAGCACATATTTTCAGTTTAAGTCCAGAGTGAATCATAAACACTTTAGCCTTCGCAAAGAAACCCTAAATTTAAATCTTTATTTCTGGCTCAGCTAGATTGTTCCTTCATATTAAAAATCATGTGACTGTGCAGCAATGATTAACTTTTGTCTCCTACTGAAAAGTATGAAAGACAATAAGAACTATTTTCAAAATCAGGCTTTAGGAAAAAGAGATTGGTTGAAAGGTGTGATAGGATTTCCCTGTCTAATAACAGAGTACCTGATAAGCAGTTCTCCCCAGCTTGAATCAAAAGGGTAGTTCCCTATTAATTGATACTGAGTTGTTAGCTCTTTTGAACAATAGGTGCTTATAGCTAATTGCCTCACTATATTTGCATTATCTCATTTTTCTGTGAGATCCTTTTACATTTTAACATATTGTAGTTAAGTTTTCTTTATTATAAATTTTATTCTTGTTATTATTTTTTTAATATGATTGCTTAGTTCCATGTTTTATGTATACAGAAAAAAATAATCAGCACAGCATATCTAAGGGATAAAAAGAAACTACAAGGAGGTTTTGTAAAGGCTTTGATGTAAATATAAATGCATTTTAAAGATGGATGATGTTAAATGGGGGGGGAAATTGCTTTATAGGCCATTGGCCACCACTTTCCAATTTGATTAATATCTCACATTATTATTGTGAAACAGTCATTACATATAGTCCTGGGATAATGGGATTTAACTTTCTAGAAGAATGACCATGTAATTTCCATGATCAACATGAAGTTTTATGAAACCTGGATCATTGTGTGATGCCTAATGTCAAAGCGCTTTTGTGCATTTTTGTTTTCAGTGTTTGGAACTTGGTTTGTCTTCTTCCTTTTCCTTTTCTCTCTCTCTCTCTCTCTCTCTCTTTTGGAGAGATTTTTGCTATAGGGCACATACGTTTGCTAGAAAGAGACAGAAGAGAGACAGAAAGTGGGAAATTATCCCCTGGGGGAGATGGCTACACTGCTTCCCTTCTCCATTTTCCTTCAGGATCTTGGACATGCACGCACACGCACTGGTGTGTTTTAAGTTGCTGGGTCTGGGATTTGCACAGCCTCCAGCAATGTAACCATTATGCCAGCTGCTGGTCCCAGTTTGCCTTCTTAGTACAAACTCCAAATTTTATAGTTCAAAAAGAATTGGTGTTAGTTCTTTAGAAGATGTATAGAGTTCAGCAGTGAAGCAGTCAAGTTTTGAACTTTTATTTGTTGGGAGATGTTTTATTATTTATTCAGTCTCATTACTTGTTATTTATCTATTCAGGCTTTCTGTTTCTTCCTCACTCAATCTTGGTAGATTGTATATAAACAGAAATTTATCCATCTCCTCTAGACTTTAGAACTTATTGGCATATTTCTGTGTAAACAGTTGTGTAATATTTTTTGTTTATTTTATTTGTATCTTTTCTCTTTTTTTCTTAGTCTAATTAGTGGTTTGTCAATTTTGTTCATCCTTTCAAAGAACCAACTTCTTGGGACCAGCAGTTAGTGTAATGGCTATGTCGCTGGACTCCCATGTAGTCGACTGCAATTCGAGTCCCAGACCCGGTGGCTTAAAACTCACACCGGGCACGTGTGTATGTGTGCCCAAGATCCTGAGAGGAGAATGGAGGAGAAGGGATTGCGGCATGGCCATCCCCCCTGGGGGGTGATTTCTCGCTTTCTGTCTGTCTCTCTCTGTCTGGCGAGCGCACGTGCCCTATAGCAAAAACCTGTCCAAAAAAAAAAAAAAAAAAGAAAAAGAAAAAAGAAAAAAGAAACAACTTCTTGTTTTATTGATATTTTGTGTTGACATTTGGCCTCTATTCATTTATTTCTGCTCTGATCTTTTATTATTTCTTTCCTTCTACTGCTTTTGGGTTTAGTTCTTGTTTTTCTTTTTCCTTAAGAGGTGCCATTAGGTTATTTGTCACCTGTTTTGTGATTTGGGTGCTTTATGGCTATCAGCTTTCCTCTTGGTACTGCTTTTACTGTATCACATAGGTTTTGGCATGTCCTGTTTCCATTTCCTTTTGTTTTAAGAAATTTTAAAATTTCTTTTCGCTTTCTTCATTGATGCAGTAGTCATTCAAAAGTATGTTCTTTAGTTTCCAAATATTTATGTATTTTCTAGTTCTCCTTTTAATAATTTCTAGTTTTATTACATTGTAGTCAGAAAAGATACTTGATATGTGTTGCACATTGTGGCTTTCTTTTAATGAATACAATATGGAAAATGGGCAAAAGAGTAACTTTACATTAAACAAAAAGCTGACAAATACTACCTCAGCTGGGTAATCATAGTTAACTTCATCAATGATAAATCATATTAACAGGTACTTTTTTTTTCTTTTTTTGGAGAGGTTTTTGCTATAGGGTGCTTGTGCACACCAGAAAGACAGAGAGAGACAGAGAGACAGAAAGCAAGAAGTCACCCCCCAGGGGAGATGGCCATGCCGCAGTCCCTTCTCCTCCATTCCTCTCTTGGGATCTTGGGCACGCACGCACACATGCCCGGCGTGAGTTTTAAGCCACCGGGTCCGGGACGTGAACCACGGCCGACTACATGGGAGTCCAGCGACATAGCCATTACGCTAACTGCTGGTCCTATTAACAGGTACTTTTCATATAATTGGATGAGAACAGTACTCTACCTCTGTGGTCTTCCTCCTGAAAATCCATTTCTTCAGGAAAATCACAAGAAATACATCAGATGAACCTCTGAGGGAATCCTACCAATGATCCTCAAAATAATTAAGGATATCAAAAATAAGGAAAGTCAATACCTACAGCTGTCTGAGAAGACTTAACAACCAAATATAATGTGGTATCGTAGAATGGAAAAAGGAAATGAGGGTAAAACTAAATAAATTTAAATAAAGTATGGGCTTTAATTAATATTTATATATCATTTTTTTCATTATTTGTAACAAATGTACCATATGAATATAGATGTTAACAGTAGGGGAAACTGGTATAATGTATATAGGATCTCTGTACTATCATTACAATTTTTCCTTAAATATGAAAGTACTCTAAAATTTAGGGAACCAGCAGTTAGCGTAATGGCTATGTCGCTGGACTCCCACGTAGTCGACCGCGGTCCGCGTCCTGGACCCGGTGGCTTAAAACTCACGCCGGGCATGTGTGCGTGCGTGCCCAAGATCCCGAGAGGAGAA
>NW_006159659.1:3714908-3718515 GCF_000334495.1 Tupaia belangeri chinensis | reverse complement strand
GGGGGGGTCGAGTTGCCCTCTAGAGAAAAGCTCTAAAAAAAAAAAAAAAAAAAAACTCTAAAATTTTTAAAGGTGGGACTGACAGATGGTGTAATGGTTATGTTGGTGGACTTCCCACGTAGTCAAATGTGGTTTGAGTCCCAAAGCTGGTGGCTTAAAACTCACACCATGTGCGTTTCCATGAGTACCCAAAATCCTGAGAGCAGAATGGAGGAGAAGGGATTGTGGTGTGACCATCTCCCTGGGATGTTATTCCTTGCTTTCTGTTTCTGTCTCTCTTGTGAGCACACACACCCTATAGCAAAAATCTCTCAAAAAAATTTAAAAGTATAATAATAAGTAAAATAAGCCAGATTGTGAGAGACAAATACTGTATGTTCCCCTCTGAACGTATACTGAATGTCTGCAGTGTGTGCTGGAAACTGAAGATCTTAAAAGAGTAGAAATAAAAATAGTATATACCAGAAGCTGCATGAGGGGGAAGAGGGTGAAGGGTTCATGAGAAATTATTATTATTATTATTATTTAGATTTTTGCCATAGGGCAGGTACACTCACCAGAGAAAGAGAGAGGCAGAGAGGGAGAGGAACAGTGAGAAATCAACCCCCAGGGGGATGGCCATGCTGCAGTCCTTTCTCCTCCATTCTCTTCTTGAGATTTTGGGCTTGAAGCACACACACCTGGCATGTTTCTCAAATCACTGGGTCCAGGACTTGAGCTGCAGAGTTGGTCATGTGGGATCCAGCTCCTTAACTACCATACCACATGCTGGCCCTCATGAGAATATTTTTAATAGAACAAGAATGTGTGTAAATATGAGGAAAGAGTTTATGAGGTGGTGTAACACAGTAAAGTAAAAAAAAAATATGGACAGTTTAATACCTATTTTTAAACAGTAGTAGAACTATGATCAAATGTGCACACTGTAACGTTTGGTATTGAAGATGATGAATACCTATATATCCTTGACTTTATTTGTATACATTGTATACATGCTTAAAAAAATACTGCTCCCCACAAAAATATATCGAATCTATAGGTAAGATAAATCAAATCAAAAGGTAATAGGGATTAACTTAATACCCCTGTTCTTGGGTTAACACTCGAACCAAAGTGCTCATTCCCTCTCACTGAGTCTTTAACAGAAATTATTCAGTCCTACTCTGTTGTCCACAGAGTAAGCAGAGAAACTTTTTAAAGAATATAGATCAGATTACATCATTCTCCTGTTCAAAACTCTTTAATAACCTTCTACAATACCTGGAATAAAATCCTAATTCTGTACCATGGTATACAAAACACTATATGATCTGCTTGCTCATTTTTTACCACTTACCTCCTATTGCCCTTCCTCTGTTCTCTCTTTGCTGGGCAGAGTGGCCTCTTATTCCTTAAATATTCTAGTTGTAGGACATATTGTATGTAATTATTTTGTCTACAATGCACTCTCTCATATCTTTGTATCACTTGTTTCTTTATATCTGTCAGGTGTCTGTTCAAATATCATCTCCTAAGAGAGATCTTCTCTTATAATTCGATCTGTTGTGGCCTCTTTATCATTCCCTTTTAACTCTACTTTTTCATTTTTAAATAGCACTTATTACTGATCATTTATTCAGTGTCACATTTTACCTTTAATACATTTTTATTTCAAAACAATGTCAAGCTTTCCAAAAAGTTGCACACTCATTAGAGCAGATCTTTGGTTTGCCTTGTTCATTCCATACCCCCATCATCTACAACTGTCTGGGTGATAAATTAGAAATGAGTAGGTTTAAAATGTGGCTGTTTAAATTAAGTTCAAGATCTCTGTAAGCCAGTGGCATGGTTATCTGGCACGCTGACAGACATTTAGATTCTATTACTAGAAATGTAGTACCTTTAATAAATAAAAGAAAGAATAGGTCCATTTGACCTTGTCTTCTCAACATATTTCTGGAGCTATTTGTTCAGTCCTGATTATCACATTTTCAGATGGTCATGTACAAATTGAGTTTGTACAAGTGAGTGCAATCAATTATAATATATTTAGAAGCATCGCTTGTAGATGATCAAGGGAATTGGGCATGATTTGCCTAAAAAGGCCTGTAGTGGTCTTGATATACTAGAGGTGCTTTTAAATACTTTATTCATTCAAATTATTCAGTAATTTTTTTGAGAGGTTTTTGCTATAGGACACATGTGCTCACCAGACAGACAGAGAGAGACAGAGAGACAGAAAGCAGGAAATCACCCCTGGGGGGATGGCCACGCTGCAATCCTTTCTCCTCCATTCTCTTCTCAGGATCTTGGGCATGCATGCACACACGCCCGGCATGAGTTCTAAGCCACCGGGTCCAGGACTTGAACTGCAGTCGACTACATGGGAGTCCAGCGACATAGCCATTATGCTAACTGCTGGTCCCAAGTTATTCAGTAATTTTGATAGCCTGTTTTGTACCAGGTACTGTGCTAGGTCCTGGAAAAGAAGTGAGTTGACACATAAAGGAGGAAAATTGCCTAGACGTAGTCTTCTTGCCTCAAAAGATATTTTTATCTCCATTTATTGGATGTTTTTGCTGTGCAGATTTTCATTCAACCTAAGGAAACACATTTTAATAATAAGTGAACTGTTACTAGAATATTTAAAAGTTCATATTAGATTCTCTGACACACTAGAAATGCTTAGGGAGTGACTGTCTAGTTATTTTTCCTGGATATTATGGGAAAGGTTCTGTGTTAGAGGAGATACATACTGGACCATTAGCTTCTGTATTTCTATGTCAAAAATTCTAAGATCCTAGGGGATTGCAGGTTTTATGCAGATGATAACATAAGCTATTAAATAGAATAAGCCTAAAATCCTACTTAGAAAATGCCACATTTTTTCCTATTGCTGAATGTCTAATTCTTAACCAATATTTTCTCTGTGTGGGATCCTGACCTTAGGTGCAAGTAGTATTTTGGCAGAGAAGAGATTAGATTAACTATTGTTAAAATTCTTTACAAAGTGGAGGAGGTCCAACACTTGATTTACAATCTGGTCTTCTTGGCATAAAAAATAATGAATGACAGAGAAAAATGAAATGCTTTAAAAATACTCTTATTCATGTTCCAATTAGAGCTACTTACTTCCCTTCAAATAGGAAAGATAACTGCAAATGATAATGATTACTGGATTCCTGAATACATGTCCAAGCCCTTCAACTTCTTTTACAAAAGTTGCCCCTAGGTAAAATAGAAACTGCTAAGCATTTGTACAGTTTTTAAAAGTTTATTTATGCATTTCTTCCATAAAGCAGAGAGTGAGCAAAAGAGACAGTACCGTGAACAGGGTCTTTTTTGGGTGCTAATTGTTTTTTTTCTTTTACTAGAATATTATCTTTTATTAGAATTTTATTAATTTTTAAATTTTAGAATTTATTTTTTATTATTTTTCATACATTTAATTGCTATACATCATTTAGACTGTGAAGAGACTTTATCCAGCATGATAGATACCTCAGTCCAGACCAGCTGAGACCACCATACACATCGTTGTCAACAGGTAATAAACCTTATCTGTGTCCCACAAGTGTCTTACCTCTCCATTCTCCCCCCCCCCAAATTTCCTCCTTCTTCCCCTTCC
>NW_006159659.1:3697387-3714742 GCF_000334495.1 Tupaia belangeri chinensis | reverse complement strand
TTTTCCTTTTATATTGATCAAAAGCCCAGCATGAAATAAGTGACACAATCCAATGAGTAATTGAAGAGTTTTGTTGTTTTGTTTTTTAAATGAAAGTGATTATTTACAGAGAGGTAGGCAGAATTAAGAGAAATGAGGTGATAGTAAAATACTCAGTATTGGTAATAGCAAGAAAACACTGCCACCCTTGTGCCTGAAAGGGAAAGGGGAGGAAACTGTATTTGATCTCAGAGAGAACTATAACGGTGCTTGAGGGTTCCTTATTAGGGTCTGTGGTCCTAGACAGATGAATTCAGATACAACTGAACTGCAGCCAAGCGGAGGGAAAGCTGGAGAATAAACATCCTAAACTTACTCTTCTGTCCTGTGATCTCCTACTGGTCCTTCCCACAGCCAAACTGGATGCCCGAAGCCAAGGAGACCTGGTTGACACAATCCATAAGGTCAGCATCTTGGGTCACAAAACCTATTTGAGCCTCACTCCCCTGCTCAAAACTCTGTAGTGGCTTCTCAGTTCACTCAGGGACTCAGGGTAACAGGCAAAAGTATGTTACCTATATGGCTACATGGTATAAGTATATATGATAAGAACAGGATATAAAACTCTAATAATAATTTCTAATTTGTGGGGTTAAAATCCAAGTAGAATATTAATATTGGGCAATATTATCAAAATTTCGAAGGTATGGAATTGGACTTGGAGTTTTAGAATCCTTGCATTGTTTAAGAGAAGGTAAAAATATAAACTTTATATATTGGAAGATTTGGAGTTTCTAAATTATTTAGAATGAACACTGAATGAATGGACAGACATAAATCTTCAAAAGAGTAGAAAGAAAAAAAAACCTGAATTTAAGGGAAAAAAAAAAAAAGACCCTTAACTAACTTTTAAGAAAAAGCAAAAGAGGGAGGGGAGGAATTAGAAAAGCAGGAAAAATAGTAAGGAAAACATAAAAGTGTGAAATTTCACAGTTTGTGTAAATAGAGTAACCTTTCCAATTAAAAGAAAATTAGAATAAGATTGAATTTTAAAACCAACATCATCTAGTTAAATGATGTTATGAAAATCAGATCGGATTAAAAAAATACAGAATATTAAAAGGATTGAAAAATATATGACATGCAAATATCAACCATAAGAAAACTAATATAACTCTATAAATATTGGCCCAAAGAGATTTTAAAGTAAAAAGTATTATTCAATATGAACAGATTCACTACATAGTAAGAAAATGGTGAGCTTTGCTTCCTCTCTCTGTCTACCTTATGTATCCTCCACTTTTGCTTCCCTTGATTGTGCCCCCCAATAAAGCTTTGGTATGTAACTTCGAAAAAAAATGAAAATAGTGAGCTTACTAGGATAATATAACTTATTCTTACTATGTGTTGCTAATAGCAATATGTCAACAAATAACATTATTTTAGTAGCTTATCAACTAAGCAAAAAAAATTAAATTGCAAACTGAAGGATATACATTGCCTTTTTGGAAAATATACGTGAATTGGTCGCATAGTTGATTATTAGAAATGTATCACCAAATTACAATGAATTGATAACTTAGATCACATTGTCCTATCACAATGCAACTAAGTTGTGTAAAAATTAGATTAAAAAACTTAAAAAACACTTTTTTATATGACAGGGCAAGAGTAAACAAACAAGAGAAATGTACCCTGGACAGGGTCTCATCACACTGCAATCCACTTCCCTCAGCTCTCCAATCAGGATCTTGAGTATATGAGATCACCATGTTTGAGTTTGACTTGAAATCTGATCTCATGGTTGGCGGTGTGTCTCCTAGCACTTTAGTTCAGCATTCCACTGCCTGTGTCACCAAAGCTGAGTCAGCAATTATATTTTTATATTTAGAGACACACCTCTAAATTACTTGGGTATCAAAGAAGAAATAGTAGAAATAAATAAAACTGTGCAATAATTATAATGCCACATATCAAAATTTGTGTCATACAAATAAAGCAATAGACATTTATAACCTGCATATGCATAGAGAAAAAGCTGAAATAAATGATTTAAGCCTTTACCTTAATATATTAGTAAAGAATAGGCTAGGTCCCCAAAACGAAGACAATAAATATATATAAAAGTAGAATTAGTTCAATGGAAAAAAGACATAGTTGACAAAAGTCACATGTTATGTTTCACAATAAGAAAATTTACAAACTTTTGGCCAGATTGATGAAGAAAGAATGAAAGGTACAAATAAGTGATAAACAGGAAAGTTACAGATGCCAGCAAATTTGAAGTAGAAAAATTGCTAGCTAAGTATTACCAAAATGGTCAAGAAACACATTGGTCCTGTGATGATTAAAAATGTTGAATAATTAAATGTAAAAAACTAAACAATACAAAACGAAAAACTCTCCCTACAAAGAATAAACAAGATCCCTCTGATTTACCAAACATGAAGCAACTGATAAATCTAACTTTCACAAACCCCCCAAATTACTTTACGTGGCAAATTTAGCCTGACTACTCATAATAAGGACAGTTTAAAGAAAATTACAAGGCCACCTCACTCATGAATATGGATGTAAAAACTGTGAACACATTATTAGAAAATGACACCAACAATGCACACCATTCATATGTCATGACTAAGGTTATTTTAAGACTGCAAGGTTGTTTCAGCTTTGGAAATACCTTATAATGTAATTCACCACATTAACATATAAAAGATGAAAAAGACATCATTTCAGTAGATGCAGAAAAATAGATTAAACATTCAATAACCATGATAAAAACTCTTAGCAAAATAAATATTAAAGACAATTTCCCAACTTGATAAAGGGCGTTGCAAAATAGCAAGTACTTATTTATTAAATGTTAGCCAGACAAGTTTTCCTAGTCTTATGACTTCTAATCAATATTCTAATAGGAGACCTAGCCAGGCCCTTTGAGACAGTGGAAGCAAAAGAAGCTATAAGGATTATAATTGAAACAATGCTACCATTCTCAGATGATGTAATTTTCTACATAGAACACAAAAGAATTTATGGATATATTATTGAAATAAATATGTATATAAGGGCAAAAACTATTTCAATACAGTGTAACAAACAGTAAGAAAATATAGTAATATGAAAGAAGAGCACTAAATTTTCAAACTTAAAGAAGAAACATAGGTGGCTAGCTCCCTCCCTCAAGATCAGCTTTGTGGAAACCACAGAAAAAGCAGCAAGCATGAATTAGAGTAACTAATGGTGAACTCTGTGGGAAATCCTAGGGAAAACTAAAGGCTGTTACTTGGCTGGTGATAGGCTGCAGCCAGGATCAACAGGTGCAATAGTACAATAGTATGTTTTGGGGAAAACTTGTATGTGCACTTTTTCTCTTTTTTTCATCATCTTGAGAACATTGTGGCTTGTTCCATCTCTGAAACAAAAATCAGCAATGACTGGTCAGGCTTGGCCTTCATAAGAAGTATTGTAGCAGCACCATATTAGTGCTGAGGTGTAAGGAACTGATAAAAATAATTTTCACTCTCCCAGAATCTCTCTTTCTTTTTCTTTTAAAATGATTATTACCAGAGGGTGTGTGTGCTTGCCAGACAGACAAACAGGGAAAACATCCAGCAAGAGGGCATGGCCATGTCACAACCTTATCCCTCCATCCCTCCTTCCTGTCAGAATGTTGGACATGTATGCCCATGTGCCAATTATATTGTGTTTTTGTGTTTTGAAAGCTGCCAGGGCCAGGATATGAACTGTGATTGTCCATGTAAGATCCAGCTCCCTTAGCAGCTGAATTGCAGGGTTGGCTTACTCTAAGACCCTCTCAGGGAGCTTCTCCACTGCTCTCCTGTCAACCCACAGCACTGACCATCCAAAATGGTTATAATAATACCCTATTAGAGGGACCAGAAGATAGCGTAATGGATATGTCGCTAGATTCTCACATTGTCGACCGCGGTTCAAGTCCCAGACCCGGTGGTTTAAACTCACACCAGGCATGTGTGCGTGCATGCCCAAGATCCCGAAAAGAAAACGGAGGAGAAGAGATTGCACCATGGCCATCCCCTGTGGGGAGTGATTTCTCACTTTCTGTCTCTCTGTCTCTCTCTGTCTTTCTGGTGAGCACATGCGCCCTATAGCAAAAATCTCTCAAAAACAAAAACAAAAACAAACCTATTTAAGTGGTTATAGGAGAGCCTAGTGGAAAGGAGTAATGGTGGTAGGTGAAAGAAGGGGTCAGGGGAGCAGCAGTTAATTCACCTCTCCCTTATTCTTTCCTTATAGAACTGCTACTACATATATTAGACCTTCTACTTACATTCTGTGTCTTTTAACTCACATATTTTTTAAATTTGTATTTGTATATTGCTTTGTGCCATATTTTTCCAAATCATCTTCCAGATCATTATTTTCTCTTTAGCCTTTTTTCTTTTCTTTTTCTTTCTTTTTTTTTTCTTTTTTTGTAAAGGTTTTCACTATAGGGCGCGTACACTCGCCAGACAGAGAGAGACATAGAGACAGAAAGCGAGAAATCACCCCCCAGGGGGGATGGTCATGCTGCAATCCCTTCTCCTCCATTCTCCTCTCGGGATCTTGGGCATGCACGCACATGCGCCCGGTGTGAGTTTTAAGCCACTGGGTCCGGGATGTGAACCGTGGTCGACTACATGGGAGTCCAGCGACATAGCCATTACGCTAACTGCTGGTTCCCTCCTTTTTTCTTTAAAAAAACAAAACAAAACAAAACAAAACTGTTTCTCTGTCCTTTGACTGATTTCAATAACTATTTTAATTTCTAGAAATCTAATTAGTTCTTTTTCCAATATGCCTTTTTATTATATTTTATCTTCCCCATAGTTTTGACTTTTCTTTTATGACTTCATTGTCCATTTTACACTACTTTAAATTTTCTTTCTGATTGCACTTCTGGTATCTCAAGTTACTAGGTTTTAATTTTCATGTAATATAGGACTACTAATTCTCATGCATAGCAAATTGTTTCCTATTGTGTTTTGTAACTTTGGATTATTTATCATGAGCCCTATTTTAGGACCATTCTGGGACCAATGTCTACTGTTTACTTCTCAGTTTGAGAGGTTCTAGCCTGTGAGGATTGTGAAATTGTGAATTTAAGCCTATATGAAATTCAGGCTTACAGAGCTCAAGCAGAGAGAGCTCCCTTTGAAATGTCCTCTACTCTTGGTTTGCACTCTTTCACTGAAGGTGCAATCCTTCAAAGTTTCTAGAATTTTGTAAGTCCCTGATCCACCTTACTCATCATAGAGACTAAGGTCCTACCTACATTTTTTTCTACATACACATCAAAATTCAATTCTCTAAATTACTGGGATGAACAATCACTACTACCTCTATTTACCATCATTTTAGGTACACAATAAAAATTTTGCAGGTGATGAGTGTATTATGGTTGTTCCCAAGTTGAATTGAAGACCAACAAAGAAGATATTTCAGGAAAGAAAAATTAAGGAGAAAGTAGAGTTCCCATATAATACCCTGTTTCTGTGCATACACCACTTCCCCACTGTTCACATCCCCACCACAGGAATGGTTTGTTCCAAATTATGAGCTTGATTTACACATCATCTCGTTCAAAGTCCATAGTTCACAATAGAGCTTATTCTTGATGTTTTTCAGTGTATGCATTTTGACAAATGCATAATGATGTGTGTCTACCATTGCAGTATCATACAGGATACTTTCACTGCCGAAAAATTGCTCCATTCTCTGCCTTTTCATTCCTCTCTCCCCCAATCCCAGGCAGCCAGTGGCTTTTTATTATTTCCTTTTCCAGAATGTCATATATTAGGTCTTCAAAGAAAAATGCATCATGACTTTCCTGATGACCCAGTGGTTACAATCATTCAGTATATCATCTTTTCAGATTGACTTCTTTCTCTGTTTTGAAATAAACAAAATAATTTATCATATATTTATGAAAGTATATTTATATTCTTTAAATATTTTAAAATTTATTTTTAATTGACACATAATTGTATGTAATCATGGGTGCAATGTGATATTTTGATTCTACATATACACTGTAAAAGATTAAATTAAGCTAATTAACATATCTAACACCTTATCAATGTTAAAAATCTATTCTTTTGGTGATTTTGAAATATATATAATGCATTGTTATTATTAACTGTGGTCACCATATAGTACATTAGATCACTAAAACGTATTCCTCCTAACAGAAATTTTCTACCCTTTATTTAACATCGTTCCTTTCCTCATCCCTCCCCACGCCCCAGCTTCAGAGAACCATCTTTCCAGTCTCTGTTTCTTTGAGATCAACATTTTTGGAGTTTTCATATGAGATCATGTAGTATTTGTTTTTCTTTGCCTGGCTTATTTCACTTTACATCCTCCAGTTCTATCCATGTTGTCACATATACCACATTTTCTTTCTTTTTTGAGAGAGAGATTTTTATTATAGGGTATGTGAACTTGCTGGACAGACAGAGAGACAGAAAGAAATCACCCCCATGGGGGGATGGCCACACCACAATCCTTTCTCTTCCATTCTCCTCCTGGGATCTTGGGCATGCATGCACAGGTGTCCGGCACGAGTTTTAAGCTATCAGGTCTGGGACTCAAACCTTGGTGGACAAAATAGGAACATATCCATCCAGCAACATATCCATTATGCCATCTGCTGGTCCCCACATTTTCATTATCCATTCATACCCTGATGGATACCTAGGTTGCTTCTATATCTTGGCTATTATGAAAAATGTTGAAATTAATATGGGAGTTAAGATATTTAAAACTAAATTTTCAAGGGGTTAGATGATGGTGCAATGGTAAAACATTTAGCTCTGCAAGGCAATTTCACATGGCATGTTTCCAGGTTCAAGTTCAGAGAAGACCTCCCTGAGTACACCAGGCATGTGATTGCCTGGCTAGAGGTGTATTAGGACATCAAGACCATATTAGAGGTGCTGTTCCCCTCTCTTTGTCTCCCTGGCTCATGAAAGAAAGAAAGAAAAAAAAAGAAAGAAGCTTTTAAAAAGGATTTTAAAAATCCTTAAACTATCTGTGGTACAATTTAATGGTCAAAATATGGAACTAAGCTTCATCTAAGCAGTTCTTTTTTGTTTTTATATTTTAACTTTTTTTTTGAGTTTGTATTTTATGCTACTATTCTGTTTATAAACATGAATTTCAAGTCACCTAAGACTAAACATGGGATATTGTGTATTACACTGCAGTTATACCAAGTTTAGGGTATCATATGAAAAAAGTAAGCTCATATAAAATTAAAATTACATTACTTACAGAAATAATTTATAACATATTATTATTTAAAATAACTTTTACTATTTTAAATTTTGATTTCATTGCAAACAACATTAATAAAACACACATGTATATTCATAGCCTTCATTATTTCTAAGGAGTTTATGTCTTTAGGAAAGCAACCATGCTAAAATAATATATCCTGAGCCTAAGGTGAACTATGAGTTAACTAAGGTCTGAATTGCTTCATATATATATATATATATACATACACACTATATCCTTCTTTCCATTTATCTCAGGTTACTATGCATTAGGTCAATAAGCAAGCTATGAATGGCTACAGTTGTGTCTGAATCATATCAGTAAACTCCTGATTCAACTGGGATAAGCAAACAATTCTGTAGTACAAATATGATTATTTAACTGACATGAATAAGATATCTATATTTCATTAGTATTTACAAAAATGAAAAGCCTCTAGAAGCTAGAAGGAATATATTAAAAATGTCCCCCTTTTAGCAATTATTTAGTTTTTTTTTTTAATTTGCTATAGGGCTTGCACACTCCCAGAAAGAGAGAGAGAGAGAGAGAGAGAGAGAGAGAAGAGAGAGAGAGTGAGAATGCAAGCTGCCAGGTCCAGGACTCAAACGGTGGTCAGCCACGTGGGAGTTTGGCACCTTAACCACCATGCCACCTGTTACTCCCCTCCCCAATTCCCCTTTTTCTGCGTGGGAGCTAGTTTCCTCTGGCTAGAAATTGCTTATTTGGTGGGTCAGTAGTATTATGATTTTAAAGATTTGTGTATTTGCAATGTCTGAGTAGAATGGTTCATCAATGTAGAGTTGCTTTAGCAATTGCTATTTTTTCATGGTCTTTACTTATACTCTCTGAGATAAGTGAGAGGAAATCTATAGATTATGCCCTTAGTCCTAATGGTAGCTGTTTATTTTGCTCCAAAATGGAAAATATTTTGAGAAAGGGGCATTTTTCCCATTGAGAAATTTTAGTAAGTCAACATAGACCTTACTCTCCCTTCCAAATTAGGCCAACACAAATTATTCTACTATTTTTTAAAATCATAACAAAATGATGGCCTTAATACAAAGTTTGCTCCTCTGTGAGTCAAGGGTTTAATACTGGTTTTTAAGTTGGTCATTCACTGGATAAAAGAACATTGTGACCAATTAGCAATTTTTTATTCAAGTCCTGGGTCTGTTTCTTCTTGTTTTACTAAATTAAGCCATCGATGCTCATGAGCAAACCATAATGCCTTTGAAGTACTTAGGTCTTATATTTCAGTGATGGATCTGGGTAATATTGAGCATTTTCAGACACAGATACCTATAAACAAGAGATATTTAATACAATTTAGGACATGACTTGTGATACTTTGACTGTTTTCAATATGTTAGCATTTGTAACTTTCATAGATTATTATTTCATATTGTTTGTCTTTCAAATCACATTTGAAATTCTTAATAAGAATTAGACAAATTAGAAAATAAATCAGGATAAAAATTCAGGAAAAAATTAGATAATTGTATAGAATAAGAACTAGAGGTCACTGTGATCCTTGTTTCCAATAGACTGTCTTTAGGGTAATTCAATTTTTGTAAAATTTCACACAAAGTGAACCCTGCCCCCTTTAAAATGCACTGTATTTTAAATGAGACTTCAAATTTGGTATTTTTTTAAACGAATATAGAGGATGGTTCATTTTATTTTAAATCTTTGATCCTTTTAATCTAGAAGGCATTCAGCTTGAAGGAAATTTCAACATTGTTATAACTGTTTTGGAACAGTTTCAATTAGGTAGTAAACAAATTTAAAATGCAATTTTAAAAAGGCAATTAGTAGGCAATTGGTTTTCAACCTTAACCATAGCAGACTCTTCCACACATGGTATTATGTTTTATTAACATAAGTTAAAATACGGGTGTTGTGGATTATGATTAATACAGAGTAAAATTTTTACCTAATGTACATGTAATTAAATACACATTTTCTACTTAAGAGCTATTGGTTACACTTTTATGGCGGTCTTTCAGCCAGAAAATAAGAGTGTGGTTCTTACAACAATATATGGCTACTACTACAGGTATAACTGGCCTGGTGTCAAGACTACCCCCTCACTCAGTAGTGTGGGGCTTGTCAGGCCCAGTTTTCAGTAAGCTTTGCTGATTCGTCAGTGTTATCTCAAGAGCAAGCAGCAGCCCACCTTTCTCTCTGTCAGTGGCCTCAGATTCCATGTAATTGACAGTTTGTTTTCAGAGAAGAATGCTTACCCCCCCCAGATTATAGGAGTTCTTTATTAATAGGCTGGCGGACTGTGGGACAATGCTTTTTAAATGAAAATGTTGCAACCAAAATCATCACATACATTGCATAAAAACAGCATTTTAATATGCAATAGTCATTCAAATTGAGGACTATATCTTATAACTTTTTTCAGCTGGACTAAATTAAATATGTAATATCCCCAGGAGCAAGTTTTGAGAACAGCACTTGGCTTTACCTTGTCTACTGAATCATTAAAACACATGTGGAAGCATTCCACAGTCCTTTGATGTGACCCTTTGGCCATAAATGGCCACCTCTTTGCAACTTGTATCGGTGTCTATTTCTCAAAAATAATTTACCCCCACTTTGTCTGCCTTTAGGCATTTTTTTCTGTGCTCTAAAACACTGACATATATCCTTGGATTTATAGAAGATCTATATTTTCTAATTAAAAAATATTTTTCTTTCGTGATAGGAGAGAAAGACATACAAGCATCTGCAACAGGATCTCACACAGCAACCACTCCCTAGCCTTTCTACCTAGCCTAGATCATGAGTACACATACCCAGGGTGTAGAATTACCCAGGAACCAAACCTGCAGCCTTCCATGTGGGTGGTCATGCTTCAGTCCTTTCTCCTCCATTTCTCCTTTCTTTCAATATCTTGGGCATGAACATATACATGCCCAGCATGTTTTGCAAGCCACTGGGTCTGGGACTCGAACTACATAGTCAGCCATGTGGGATCTGGCTGCCTTAACCACCATGCCACTGGCTGATCCCAAAAGATCTTGTAGAAGTAGTGACTTTTGAGATGAAATTTGTAAGAGGAAAAGACAATCATGAAAATCTGGTGGAAGACCATTGCTAGATTAAGGGCAGTTAAGTGTGGGGCTTCTGAGATAGAACAAGCATGTCATGTTCAAGGGAAAAGATTGTCAGTGTGTCTAGAGTGTGATTGGTGGGTGTGGAAAAGGTAGACGAGGTCAAAGAGGTAGAGCGCAAATCTTCTAACTACAAATAGAAGACACTGGAGAATTTTAAACAAGGGAAAGATATCTAATTTGTATTTTATGTATGCTCTGGTTGTTGAATGAAATGGACAATAGAGAATAGAGTGTGGGAAAAAAGGAGACTAATTTGAAGTTTTTGTAATTATCCAAGTGAGATGAGTTAGTGTCTTGGGCCAAGTGGTAAGTAATGCTGATTTTAGGGGATTTCACAAAATTCATGGAAAAGTAGAATTAAAGTACAAATTTATTTTTGATGCAAAAAACCTTGAAATTCATACATGATTATTTTCTAATAAGCACATTTAATGAAGTTTTTTCACAAAAAATGGTCATACTCACCACACATTTTGGTATCAATACTAGTAGGGCTTGTTGCTCCATGACCAGTAGTAGGCGACACAATAAAGTACAAATATGGAAGGTGCTTAGATCTCTGACCTGAGTAACTGATTGGTTAGCAGCACTACTTACTGAGAAAAGAGAGACTTGGGAAGGAGCAGTTTGAAGAGAAAAAGCCAATAGTTCTATTTTCTATTTTTTAAACAGCAAAATGGAAAGCTTGAGAATATTATGAGCCATCAGCATACAGAAACTCTTTAAAGTCATAGAACTGAATGAGGTCATCTGAGGATTGTGTGTAAAGAGCAGTAAGAAGTATTCAAAGACAATATTTAGAAGTTGAGAATATGAAGAGAAGCCAACAAAAAAAAAGTACAAAGCAACTAATGAGATAAGAAAAACTAGGCTCATATGTGCTTACTTTCTGGTTTTGAAATCTAAATGCATTTCTAATGATGATAATAATAATGTCTCTAATATTTTCCTATTAAGCATAATGATGTGAATGGCTGTTGTTTTTTTTGACATAGTTTTAATGATAAGTAAGTGCCATCCTATTTCTAATTTCTAAGATAATTTTATTTTTAAAATCATGAATGCTTATTGAACTTTATCAGATGCCTTGCCAACTTCTATCAAGTTGAACATAAATTACTAGACAATCAAAAGTTAACCCAATTTTGTGTTTCTGAATCAAACCAGTTTTGGTCATGGTGAATTATTTTAAAATCTTCTGATGAATTGGCTTTGCTATTTACTTAAGATTTTTGCTTTTGTGCTAGTATGTGATTTGGCCTCAGATACTGTCCTTTGTATAATTTGGTATTATGATTTTGCTAGGTTCATGAAATAAGTTAGAAGACTTATTTATTTATGTTTGGAGTACTGTAAATTATATAGAAATTATTTTTCTTTTAATATTTGTTACATAATCACCCCTCATTCTTGCATAAAATATGTGTGTCTCAATCACTTTTATTTCCTGAGTATTTTTCCATTTAAAAAATTTAACTTCATTTGGTCATTTTTGTCAATTTTTATTTTCCCTTGAAAAACAGTTATACTTTTCATTAAGTTTTCAAATTAATTACAATATATATAGTATCATTTAATATTTAAAATTTTTATTTTTTAGTTATATCTTCTTACCTTTTGTGTTGTGTATTTGCAATTTCTCTTTCCAAATTCCCAGAGGTTTGCATTTTTTGAGTCCTTTTAAAGTATTAGCTCTTGCCTTTATTTACCATTTTGAACCCTTGTTATTTTCTTTTCTTTTTTTTTTTCCCTAAATCTTTATTTTAGTTATTTTGCTGTGATTTGTCTTTTTTTTTAGAGAGAGGTTTTTGCTATAGAGCACATGCACTTGCTGCAGAGTCAGAGAGACAGAGACAGAAAGTGAGATATCATCTACAAGGGGAGATGGCCATGCAGCAATCCCTTCTCTTCCATTCTCCTCTTGGGCATGCACACACATGTGCTTGGCATGAGTTTTAAGTCACCTGGTCTGGGACTTGAACCATGGTCGGCCATGTGGGAGTTCAGGGACATAACCACTATGCGATCTGCTGGCCCTGTGCAGTGAGTGATTTTTCTAAATTCTTTTTTGTTTTTGCTATAGGGTGCATGAGCTCACTGAGAGAGAGAGAGAGAGAGAGAGAGAGAGAGAGAGGAGGAGAAAAGAGGAGGAGAGGAGAGGAACGAGAGATAGAGGAGAAAGTGAGAAATCACTCCCCAGGGGGGTATAGCCATTCTGCAATTCCTTCTCTTCTAGTTTCCTCTCGGGATTTGGGACATGCACGCATGCAAATGCATTTAGTGTGATTTTCAAGCCTTTGAATCTGGGACTTGAACTGCACAGCCAGCCATGTGGGACCTCAAGTTCCATGTTGCATGCTGACCCAATTTTTCTAAATTCTTGAGTTAACCTCTCAATTCATTTTTTCTACATTTTTAATATAGAAATAAAATAGCCATCTAAGCAAGCTTTGCCTTATATTTCAAAAATAAGTTTCTTAGTATGACTAAAGTATGAAGAGTTTGCCTGTAAAGTTTAGATTCTGTTTTAATTATAGTTATTCCAAATTAAACTTCTAATATTTTTCAAGAGACTAGAAGTCCTTATTCTCTGTTGTGAATGTCCAATTCTATAGAAAATCTAGTATCACTAGGGAGAGCACATCTGGGCTCAACATACATATTTGACACTATCTTGAGATCTCGTTTTACTATTAGACTGTTTTTTTTTTTTCAATTTAGAGACAAAGGCTGAGATAATTTTTCTTTTTCTTTTTTTAGATTTCCTGGGGTAGTGGAGAGGGTCTTTTACTAAAGATGCAAACCTTCTCAAGGCTTCTGGTTTTATGAAAAATGTCTCAAACCTCATGCCCACCAAAGCCTTCATTTATTATTATTTTTTGCATGATTTAAACCAAAGTTCAAAGGGCCAGAAGATGGTATAGTAGTTATGTTACTGGACTCACATGGTTGACCACAGTTTGAGTCCCAGACCTAGTGGCTTAAAACTCACGATGGGTGCATGTACATGCATGCCCAAGATCTTATGAGGAGAATGAAGGAGAAAGGATTGTGGCGTGGCCATCCTCTCAGTGGTGGGGGTGTGATTTCTCACTTGCCCTCCAGCTGTCTCTGACCTCCCACACCCTACCCAGCACACATGCCCTTAGGCAAAAACCTCTTAAAATACAAAAATATTCCAAAGTTCTATATCAAGGATATATAAAGATATATTACAAGTTAATAATGAAAGTTAAACAGCCCAATGTAAAAACTTGGTAAATTATTTTACAGACTTTTATAGAAGGAAATATACAAATGTCTTATGAAAAGATGGTCAATAGCATTATTCATCAAGAAAATGCAAATTAAAATCATACCTACTAGAATGGCTAAAATTCAAAAGACTGATAACGTCAAATGTTGATAAGGATGGAGAACAACTGGAAGTCTCATCCATTGCTGGTACAATGTGAAATGATATAGTTGCTTTAAGAATAATCTAGTAGGTTCTTAAAAAGATAAATATGCGTTTATCACACACGGCAATCCTGTTTCTTGGTATTTTTCTGAAAGAACTGAAAACATGTATCTCCAAGAAGACTTAGTGCATGTGCACAGCACCTTTACCCATAGTAGTTAAAAACTGGAAATTAACCAAATGTCCACCAATAGGTATTGTGTATTCTTACAATAAAATATTACCCAGCAATTAAAAGAATAGACTATTGATACAGCATTGATTACTGAATCTGAAACATGTTAAACAGAAGAAAGTAGACATACTGTGTAACTTCATTTATGTTATTCTAGAAAAGGCAAAGCTGGGTTGCAGTGAAATAAGGCAGATCAGTCCTTGTCTGGGATGGGGATGAGAAAAGGAATTAAGAACACATAAGTACTTTTGGAGGACTTAGAAATGTTCTACATCTTGAATATGATGTGGCTATGTGGTAAGGACCTTTACCAAAATGTATTGGATTGTACATCAAAATAAATTTATTTTATTATATATAAATTAAATTTCGGCGCCGGCAAGTGGCATGGTGGTTAAAGGCACTGGACTCCCACATGGCTGACCACGGTTCAAGTCTTGGACCTGGTGGCTTGCTTTCTCACTTCCTCTCTCTATCTCTGTCTCTCTCTTGTCAAACTGGAAAATAAGAATGATAATAATAAATAAAGGTAAATAAAATAATTTAAAAAATAAAAATAAATAATTTAAATTTCAATGAACTAAATTTGAAACATAAAATGGACAATATCTACTTTTATTTTCAGTATCAACTCCTGGAGTGGCTGCTATATTAGCTAGTGGGAATTTTGCTTTGCACATTTGTTAGATTAGTAGTTTGCTTATGATACTTTGACTTTCAAGTCCATGTTTCTGGTACGTAAACATTCACCTATTTTTTTCTTTTTAGCTTGTAGTTTTAAATGTTTCATTTTTGTTGAGTATTTCTAGGTGTTATCACAAGAGCAATTTTACATTAGCTATGTTGCCAGTTTTAGAAATTACAAAGTTCTGTGCTTTTTGTCTTTGTTTTAAGCCACTGATATTTATTTTGTGCTCACTATATGTTGGGCACTGTTCTTGATGCTTTTATATCTGTTGGCTAACTGAATTCGCATACCAAAATTTAGACAGTGTTTTTATTCACATTTTATATGTGAGGAAACTGACATTAATAGACTAACTTGCTTTGGTTCCTGCTAGCAACAATTACAATCTGGAATGCAAACCAAGTCTTCTGACTCTCAGTCCAGTTGGTCTTGTTTGAGGTTGCAAAAGTATCATGTCCTTAACCTTTTTCTAGGGTTATAAATTAGAAATCCAAACATATTATATAGCAACTACATAGAATTTTTATTCATCTTGCATAATTTAAACTTTATATAATTGAGCAACATGCCTCTATTAGCTTCTCCTCACAGTTCTGGCAACCATTATTCTATTCTCTGCTATGCTGAGTTTGACTATTTTCAATACCTCATGTAAATGGAATCATGTAGTGTTTGTCCTTCTGTGACTGGCTTTTTTCATTTAGCATAATTTCCTCCAGGTTCATCATATTGTGGTAGGATTTCCTTCTGTTTTAAAGCTAAATAGTATTCCATTGTACATATATACCATGTTTATTCATCTGTCAGCAAACATTTTGTTTGTTTCCATATCTTTACTATTGTGAATAATGCTGCACGGAACATGGAGGTGCAGATATTTCTTTGAGATCTTCATTTCAATAGTTTTGGATATATGCCCAGAAACTGGATTGCTGGATCGTATTTTTTATTTTTTGAGGAATTTCCATACTGTTTTCCACAGTGATTGCTGCACTATATTACATTCCTACAAACAATGAATAAGAGTTCCTATTTCTCTACATCCTCTCCAACACTTATCTTCTGTTTTTCTGATGATAACCTTCATCCAAGTTGTGAGGTGAATCTCATTGTGGTTTTGATTTGCATTCTCCTGATGATTCCTGATACTTGGCACCTTTTCATATGCCTGGTGGCCATTCATATGTCTCCTTTGGCAAAATGTCTATTTAAGTCCTTTGCCCAATTTTAAAATTGGGTTATTTGGTTTATTTTTATTTTTATTATTCTGCTCCTTTTTAAAATATCCAGTCTTAGGTATTTTGTTACAGCAACACAAAGTGGCTAAGATATTTGGGAAGGATTCTTCTAAGAAGTTTCTTATATATTTTAGATGTTAACCATTTATCAGTTAAATGGTTTGCACATATTTTCTCTCTGTAAATTGCCTTAATGATTTTGTGTATGTGGTAAGAATACTTACCATGAGATCTACCCTCTTAAATTTTTAATTGTACAATATCATTTTGTTAACTATACATAGACAACAAAAGCACAAATAGAAAAATAGGACTACAACAAACTAGAAAGCTTATGTACAGCAAAGAAAATCCTTTCTAGAATGAAGTTTCTAATTGGGGTTATGTGTAATACAGAGCAGGACTGAAGTTATGATTTCAGTGCTCAAGAAAAAAGGTAATTGTTGTCTCTATCCCAGGTAAAGGATATTTGGAAATTCAGGGAAAGTTGTGAATATAGCACTTCGGATTTTCAACAAAGGTGTGCCATATTTAAAGAAGGTTATGAACTACAACCTGGAAATAACCCATGAGACATCATCCTTAGGGGCAGGGACCTTTTATGAAATACCTGCTGTTAATTCCAGAGCAGAAAAAGAAGTTTTAAAAGCATCAGACTTTAAAAGATAAAAATTATATAATCCTTGTATCCTATACAATTTGATTGATGGGAAGTTTAGCATGAAATTTAATGTTCAAGTTACAGTAACTATTAAGATAAAAGGCCAGTATATTTGCAAGGAGGTAAGTGGGTACCAAGTCATGAGTGAGTTCACGGTGCTAGACTAAATAGGAATTTATCCTGAAGTTGATGGTAACCATTGTATTATTTAAGTAAAAGAACGATATGGTAACTTATATTTTAAGAATTACTCTGTGCCATTTTGGAGGATAAATTGGAGTAGAAAGACCCAGAAATCAGTGATACCAATGAAAAAATTCTTGTAATTTTTTTTTGAAAGGATACCCACCTGAACTATGGCATTGGTGGAGAGTCATATAGTCAATGGTGTGCATCAGAGGGAGTAATAGAGAGACTAGGTATCTGGCTTAATGAGTTTTGTAAACCTAAGGATTGATTATTAGGAAATGCAGGCAATGGGCATGAATGATCTCCCAAATGTAAGCTAGGGATAATTTATAAAGTTTTCATGACATTAGTATGACAAATATACTCTGTACTTGGACTTCCATATTCTTCTCTCAGTGCTCTGCTTCTGATCCTCTAATACTCTAAGCTCTAGCCATCAAGAGCTACTAGAAGTTTCCCAAATTTTCTATTTTTTTCTTGCTTCTGGGCTCACTCGTGCTTTTTACTATTCTTATGGAACTAAACTTTTCTTAAACTC
>NW_006159659.1:3689747-3697256 GCF_000334495.1 Tupaia belangeri chinensis | reverse complement strand
TCTTTCCCTGGGTGACATGACTAATTCCTCCAGACTCAGTTTGAATATTCTCTTCTATGGGAATCTTTCCTAAACTCCAAAGTCTCAGTCTGGAGACCCCCATTATTACAATATTTTCTTATTCTTTTGTGACACTGTCAGTCTGCATTGTAATTGTCTAGTAACTATGTTTTGCCACTAAATAGTAAACTCCTTTGAGCTTGGAAATTGTTTTTTTTTGTTGTTGTTGTTAATTATTATATTTCCACTGCCTGCCATTAAATAAGAGAGAATATTCAAACAAGATAAGACTAAATATAAGTGAAGATGATTTCTACAACAAAGAGGTTATCAATGTCTTCAGCAAAAGCACCTATACTTCAATATGTGGACTAGTATTTATGATGCTTTGGAGGTTCCAAGTATTTATTATGCTCCAATTAATGTTCAGTTTGAAGTAGAAGGTAATATGATGCCTTATGCTTTTTTTCACATTAAAAACACATTTTTTGGGTACTGATGGTTTATTCTGTAAACCTGTATTATTATCCTTTAGCAGATGATTACATTCCTACAAACAATGAATAAGAGTTCCTATTTCTCTACATCCTCTCCAACACTTATCTTCTGTTTTTCTGATGATAACCTTCATCCAAGTTGTGAGGTGAATCTCATTGTGGTTTTGATTTGCATTCTCCTGATGATTCCTGATACTTGGCACCTTTTCATATGCCTGGTGGCCATTCATATGTCTCCTTTGGCAAAATGTCTATTTAAGTCCTTTGCCCAATTTTAAAATTGGGTTATTTGGTTTATTTTTATTTTTATTATTCTGCTCCTTATTAAAGTATCCAGTCTTAGGTATTTTGTTACAGCAACACAAACAGGCTAAGATATTTGGGAAGGATTCTTCTAAGAAGTTTCTTATATATTTTAGATGTTAACCATTTATCAGTTAAATGGTTTGCACATATTTTCTCTCTGTAAATTGCCTTAATGATTTTGTGTATGTGGTAAGAATACTTACCATGAGATCTACCCTCTTAAATTTTTAATTGTACAATATCATTTTGTTAACTATACATAGACAACAAAAGCACAAATAGAAAAATAGGACTACAACAAACTAGAAAGCTTATGTACAGCAAAGAAAATCCTTTCTAGAATGAAGTTTCTAATTGGGGTTATGTGTAATACAGAGCAGGACTGAAGTTATGATTTCAGTGCTCAAGAAAAAAGGTAATTGTTGTCTCTATCCCAGGTAAAGGATATTTGGAAATTCAGGGAAAGTTGTGAATATAGCACTTCGGATTTTCAACAAAGGTGTGCCATATTTAAAGAAGGTTATGAACTACAACCTGGAAATAACCCATGAGACATCATCCTTAGGGGCAGGGACCTTTTATGAAATACCTGCTGTTAATTCCAGAGCAGAAAAAGAAGTTTTAAAAGCATCAGACTTTAAAAGATAAAAATTATATAATCCTTGTATCCTATACAATTTTATTGATGGGAAGTTTAGCATGAAATTTAATGTTCAAGTTACAGTAACTATTAAGATAAAAGGCCAGTATATTTGCAAGGAGGTAAGTGGGTACCAAGTCATGAGTGAGTTCACGGTGCTAGACTAAATAGGAATTTATCCTGAAGTTGATGGTAACCATTGTATTATTTAAGTAAAAGAACGATATGGTAACTTATATTTTAAGAATTACTCTGTGCCATTTTGGAGGATAAATTGGAGTAGAAAGACCCAGAAATCAGTGATACCAATGAAAAAATTCTTGTAATTTTTTTTTGAAAGGATACCCACCTGAACTATGGCATTGGTGGAGAGTCATATAGTCAATGGTGTGCATCAGAGGGAGTAATAGAGAGACTAGGTATCTGGCTTAATGAGTTTTGTAAACCTAAGGATTGATTATTAGGAAATGCAGGCAATGGGCATGAATGATCTCCCAAATGTAAGCTAGGGATAATTTATAAAGTTTTCATGACATTAGTATGACAAATATACTCTGTACTTGGACTTCCATATTCTTCTCTCAGTGCTCTGCTTCTGATCCTCTAATACTCTAAGCTCTAGCCATCAAGAGCTACTAGAAGTTTCCCAAATTTTCTATTTTTTTCTTGCTTCTGGGCTCACTCGTGCTTTTTACTATTCTTATGGAACTAAACTTTTCTTAAACTCTTTCCCTGGGTGACATGACTAATTCCTCCAGACTCAGTTTGAATATTCTCTTCTATGGGAATCTTTCCTAAACTCCAAAGTCTCAGTCTGGAGACCCCCATTATTACAATATTTTCTTATTCTTTTGTGACACTGTCAGTCTGCATTGTAATTGTCTAGTAACTATGTTTTGCCACTAAATAGTAAACTCCTTTGAGCTTGGAAATTGTTTTTTTTTGTTGTTGTTGTTAATTATTATATTTCCACTGCCTGCCATTAAATAAGAGAGAATATTCAAACAAGATAAGACTAAATATAAGTGAAGATGATTTCTACAACAAAGAGGTTATCAATGTCTTCAGCAAAAGCACCTATACTTCAATATGTGGACTAGTATTTATGATGCTTTGGAGGTTCCAAGTATTTATTATGCTCCAATTAATGTTCAGTTTGAAGTAGAAGGTAATATGATGCCTTATGCTTTTTTTCACATTAAAAACACATTTTTTGGGTACTGATGGTTTATTCTGTAAACCTGTATTATTATCCTTTAGCAGATGATTCAAAACTAGGACTAGGGACCAGCAGTTAACGTAATGGCTATGTCACTGGACTCCCATGCAGTTGTCGCGGTTCGCGTCCTGGACCCAGTGGCTTAAAACTCATACTGGGTGCGTGTGCGTGCGTGCCCAAGATCCCGAGAGGAGAATGGAGGAGAAGGAATTGTGGCATGACCATCCCCCCTGGGGGGTGATTTCTCACTTTCTATCTCTTTGTCTCTCTCTGTCTGTCTGGCAAGTGCATGCGCCCTATAGCAAAAAAAAAAAAAATCTAAAAAAAAAAACACAAAAAACAAACAAACAAACAAACTAGGACTAACTTACGCCAGGCACTTCTCTCTGGGCAGTCCTAGTAATGTAACTGGGAGATACCTTCATACTTAAAAAAGTGTAAGAAATCTTAGCTGGTGTCACAATATCACCAAAAGTCAAAAAGTTTTTCTTTGAGGGGCTATTAATGGAGTTGAATTTCTGAAAATCTCATGTGTGGGGAGGGAGCAGCCCTATCCCACTTTTTATATATATATTTTTAAACACGACACTTAGACTTGGGGAATTTACCTAACCAGTTGGGGGAGGTTTTCTAGTTTGCTGATATATAAGATGAAAAAATGCCCCTGAAGTATGAATTATTGTAAGTGTGAAGTGTCAAAAACGTGCTCTATTTCAAGTATGCCTGAGGTATCTTTCTTACAAATTTTACAGGCACTGGTACATTTTATTCATAAACATCTCACAGAAATGCTTGGAGCATAGCACATGAGCGATAAAAATGTTAGGAATAAAATGAAAAGGTTGTAAATTACTTACAGGAAGGATTAGTATCTTTTTAAGGGTTCTCAATCTACATGCCTCTCTTTTTAAAAATTAATTTATTATTATTATTATTTGCCATAGGGCATGTGTGCTCCCAAGAGAAAGAGAGAGAGAGAGAGAGAGAGAACATAAGAAATCACCTCCTCCCCACCCCCATGGAGGATGGCCACACCACAGTCCATTCTCCTCCATTCTCCTCTCAGGATTTTGGGCATGCATGCATATATACTCATTGTATTTTTCAGGCCATCTGATCCTGGACTTGAACCATGGAGTCAGCCATGTGGGATCTAGTGCCTTAACCACTATGCTACCTGGTCCCATGTCTCTTCTTACATTTAAAAGAAATAAAATAAATTAGAAAAAAAGTGTTAACAATTATATTTTCCATTTATAAAAACTTGTTGATGGATTTTTTTTTTAAAGAACAACTGCTCTGGAGCAAATTTGAGTAGAAATGTAGTTCTTAGGGACATGATTACACCACAGTAAAACAAAATTACAAATAGACTCAAAGTAATAATACTTTTTAAGGCCTATTTTTTCTTTAGAGGGATTTTTGTTATAGGGTGTGGTATGCTTGCCAGAGACACAGAGAGAAAGTGAAAAATCACCCCCCACCCCCAGCGTGGATGGCCAAACTGCAATCCCTTCTCCATTCTCCTCTCAGGATCTTGGACACGTACACACACGCGCCCGGCATGAGTTTTAAGCCACCGGGTCCGGGACGTGAACCGCGGTCGACTACGTGGGCGTCCAGCAACATAGCCATTACGTTAACTGCTGGTTCCCAAGGCCTATTTTTTCTTTAGAGGGATTTTTGTTATAGGGTGTGGTATGCTTGCCAGAGACACAGAGAGAAAGTGAAAAATCACCCCCCACCCCCAGCGTGGATGGCCAAACTGCAATCCCTTCTCCATTCTCCTCTCAGGATGTTGGGCATGCACACATACTTGCCTGAAGTGAGTTTCAAGCCAATGGGTCCAGGGTTTGAACTGCAGTTGACCTGTTGTGGCAGTCCAGTGCCACAACCACTACACTACCTGCTGACCCTTTTAAGTTCAATTATAAAGACTTTAGACTAGAAAAAAAGATGATAGATTAGGAATTTAACTACATTCTATATATAATGCATATATGTATGTAATATAATGCTGTGATGTTTAGAGTTGCTCTCTCCTTAGTTTCTATTGTGCAATAGATTTTTACAACAGAAAACCAATGTATTAATTTGGCTATTAATTTAGCAAGTATTAAATGAATGCCTAGTATGTGATAGACACTGTTCCAGCTGTAAGGATTATAATTGAAAATAAGATCCTTTTCCATGCTAGGTAGCACAAGGGTCCACACAGCATTGTTCTGGATTCCTGTTGTAACTTAAAGGAAAATTTTGACAACGTCTGAAGCCCTTGATGTTCTGCAATGAAGGGGGAAGATGTACTCATATTCCTTGCAGCAGGAACCCACTTAGGTGGCACCAACCTTGACTTCCAAATGGAACAATACATCTACAAAAGGAAAAGTGATGGCATCCCCATCTTACATGTGAAGAGGACCTGAGAGAAGCTTCTGCTGGCAGCTCGTGCCATTGTTGCCATTGAAAATCCTGGCAGCATCAGTGTCATATCTTCCAGGAATACTGGACAGAGGGCTGTGCTGTAGTTTGCTGATGCCACTGGAGCCACTCGTATTGCCAGTCGCTTCACTCCTGGAATCTTCACTAATCAGATTCAGACAGCCTTCTGGGAGTGGTGTCTTCTGGTGGTTACTGATTCCAGGGTCGACCACCAGCCTCTCACAGAGGCATCTTATGTTAATCCACTTACCATTGCCCTGTGCAACACAGATTCTCCTCTGCACTATGTGGACATTGCCATCCCATGCAACAACAAGGGAACTCATCTGGTGGGTCTGATGTGGTGGATGCTGGCCAGGGAAGTGCTGCGCATGCGTGCACCATTTCCCGTGAACACCTGTGGGAGGTCATGCCTGATCTCTACTTCTAAAGAGATCCTGAAGAGATTGAAAAGGAGGAACAGGCCACAACTGAAAAGGCAGAAGTTCAGGGTGAATGGACTGTTCCAGTTCCTGAGTTTACTGCTACTCAGCCTGAGTTGCAGACTGGTCTGAGGGCATGAAGGTGCCCTCCTTGCCCATCCAGCAGTTTCCTACTGAAGACTGGAGTGCTTAGCCTGCCACTGAAGACTGGTCTGTAGCCCTCACTGCTCAGGCCACTGGATGGGTGGGAACAACCACTGAGTGGTCTTAAGCTTGCTCTTTCACAGACTCTTATATAAAATGGAAATAAGGTTGATAAGGAAAGTAACCAACAGTTTCTAAAAAAGAAAGAATGAAAGGAAAGAAGACAAAGTCCCTACCCTGAAGGAATTTACATTTGAGGTCAAAAGATGTGTACAAATGGATATAGTGTATGATGTCAGGTGGTGATAAATGCTATGGGGAAAAATAAAGCCTGATATTAAGGTTGTTTATTCATGTTTTATTAAATAAAACAACAACAATTATTTTAAAGCTAACATTTTATTTAATTATGTTTTATGAACAGCAAGTATAACAAACATCTCACTTTAATTATGTTTTATGAACAGCAAGTAAAATAAACATCTCCCTTTGCAGGAAAATATATTAAAAATAATTTTGAAGAGAAAAGATAAGGATTGTATGCTAGAGCTGGTCCCATAGTTCCATCAGTTAAGAGCAGAACATGGAGAGGCAAATCCTACATGGCCATCTGTGGTTTGAGTTCTGGCCCTGTCAGCTTGAAAACAATGGTGTTTATGTGTGTAGATGCATGCATGTGTATGCACATGCATTCTAAATCCTGATGGGATGGAGAAATGGAGGAAAAAGGATTGAGTCATGAGCATGTGCCAATAGGGGTAATTTCTTTCTCCCTCCATCCCCTCTGGTGAGCACATGTACCCTTTGACCAGAAAAAAAAAAGTTGCCTGCTACAAGTTTTGACCTATCACACCTTAGAAATGACAGAAACATGCTAACACACTTCTCTATATTAGTTTAGTTAACTTTACATTTTTGAAATTTATTTTTGTATTTGAAATTTCATTTTAATTTTCATCAAAACTTTGAATAGGGAAATATAGTTTTATATATTTCATATGAATTATTATAGAAAACTATATTTGTCTTTTAACTATATCTTTGGATATTTATTTCTATTTCTCTAAATGACATGTTTTTCTACTTCTTGATTTTCTAGGTTCAAATATTATTGATCTTCCAGAAAGGAAAAATGAAGATTTAGTTCTCTTTCTCTCCAACTACATGCATTCATGTAGTTACTCTATCCTCCCAATATAGATATAACATAATGTGAGTTAGTATAGTCTGTGATTAAGTTATTATAACTATGTAAACACTGTCTATGACTGCGCTATATTATAGATTGCGACTCTTTTTATTCTGCTTCTTACCAAATTTTATTTCTGGAGCTATTAATTCCCTTTTGTTATGGTTAGTTTCCTATATACTTATCACTAAGCCAGCTGCTTTCTTTAATTATCTCAATCTCTCCTTAATGCAGTCAATCGTATAGGGTATTTTGTTAAGTTCTCTTTGACAATACCTCTCCACAGTGGACTGGTTATTCTTCATGTCTGGTGAATACTATTCATTCTGGGGTACATTTATCTCTAAGTCCCATGTTTCCTGAATTATGTTTCCTCATCTATTATGCTTTACATTTTTCTATGACACTTTTTCAGTAGGTAAATGAGAAAGAATTGCTAAGAGTTTTTGAGCTTCTCTATACCGGTAACAGTCTTCATTTCATTGATAGTTTGGCTGAATGTAGAATTATATGTTGTATTTCTTTAAAAGTTCAGAGGCATTGCTCCATTGCCTTCAAGCTTTTTGTGTTACTGTTAGAAATTCAGAATAGTCTCATTTCCAATCCTTTGAATATGTCCTAATTATCTCTTTCTCTCTGAAAGCTCCCTA
>NW_006159659.1:3682175-3689728 GCF_000334495.1 Tupaia belangeri chinensis | reverse complement strand
ATATTCTTAAATTCCATAGTCATGTTCCTTCAGTGAGGATCTTATTTAATCTATTGTACATAGTTGGTGAGTCCTTTTAATCTTTTATCTGGAAAGATTTCCTAAATTTTATATTTTGATGATTTTCTCCTCTCACTTTTTAGAACTCTATTACTATTATTCATATTGAATGAATTCATATTATTCAAGCTGGAAATGTTGGCTTGATCCTTTTCTTATCTTTCTCTTCTTTAAAAAGAATTTTTTAATTTTTTTTCTTATTATTTTTTTAAAATTTTATCCAAAAAGAGATGGAAAGAGAGAAAGTGAGAAAGCAAGCTGCCAGGTCTGGGACTCAAACCACAATGGATAATATGGGAGGTCAGCACCTTAACCATCATGCCACCTGCTGGCCCCTTTCTCTCATTTTTTATTCTTTTTACTTGATATTATGTTATGATCCTCCTTGCTCGGCCTCCTGAGTAGCTGGGACTACAGCTATATGCTACCATCCTCAACTTTATAGGATGTGCCAGGATTCAAATCTTGGTCTCCCATGTAGCCTCAGCCTACTGAATAACAGCATCTACCAGTGTGTGCTACCATGACTGGGCCCTTCAAAATTCTAAACCTCTTTCTTTCTTTTCATTTTCTACAGATAAACCACCTAATCTCCTGCATGGGGTATCAAAACCTGGTTCCTGACATTCTAGAGCTGACTGCGAGGAGAGGATTGGTGGTCTCAACTGTCAGTAAGTGGATATTACCTTATTATTGTATTTCATATATGATACCTGTATCTGCCACTATGCTCAGTTATTTTTGTTGGCCCCACAAGTTCCATCTTCATGCTTCTCTACCTCGCTCTGTGCATTAGGGATCTGATCTCCACAAACATCATCAATCAGAATTCTGTTTTTGCCAGTGGGAGGAAAGTGGCTATATTCTTGTACTAAAGGGCACTGATTGTCCTTTTCCTACAACCACAGATCTTCCTGGGTTCTAGGCAATGAATCTCCTTATACTTTTAGCCCTGCTACTGGTAGCCACCTTCTGCTCTTGCTAGCCTAATGTACTTCCCTTTTCTATAAATGTTACTTTCCCTTTATCGGATTATACAAAACATCAATAGAGTCATTCATAAAGCAAAAATACAAATATATTCTTCTTCAAAATGATGATATAACTTGAAAAATACATTAGCAGATATTTAGTGATATTTTTTACAAAGCATTAATTTCTTTATATAGAATTCATCACAAAATTAAATAATAACTTACTTTAATTGCATTTAAAAGACAATTTATCTCATAAAAATTTAATTTATATGCAGTTTTATATAACATACCAAATAATTAATGTGGGGAGGAAATTAATAACAAAGAGGATTAGTAAGAATGGAGAAATCAGGGGAAAGTTTCAAATTCCATGTGGGGATCCACAGATTTTGAATACTGTCATGGAAGAATTTATACTGCTTATAGACTGCAGTCCTTTTGTCATTTAGTTTAAATATTATACTCTAGAATCCTTGTCCAATATAAGTGATGTTAGTGGCATGGAGAATGGATTGGTGAGGTTGCAGTTTTATAACTCTAGGGCACAACTAAAATTGAATATGGCAAACACTGGGAAAACATAGCTTCTTTTACTTTTAAGGCTCTTCCATTTGTCATTACTCATTAAGGGTTGTCTGGGTTGGCTGTCTTGGTCAGTTAAATTATCCTAAGGGCTATCTCATTACTGGAAAATGCTCACATAAGATGAGAATCCCTTTTATTCCTACACATGGTCCTTTCAACTTTGCTTTTGGGTGGGGTTAGTGAACTCCACTTTACATTGCTCATTGATTACACTTCCATAACTTATTTCAGAAGCCACATGTGAACTGAATCATAGAAAAAGGAATTTTTATAGGAAATGATGTCACTGCAACATAATTTGCTTCCTCTTCCAAGGACATCATGATTTCTTAATCATTGCATAAGCCACATTTTGTGTAATGATAAAATTTGGACCAAGTAAAAAGTTAAACATTTTAAGACTATTAAAGCAATTATTCCCTTAAGCAAAAGGTGTTAATAGGGAAAAAAATCTTCGTAACTACTGGCATAGGAGTAATATGCTGGCCGTTTACCTTAGAAATTGTATTGATGGTGAGTATTCTTATTCACAAATGTCTACTAGAAACTTGTTACTCAGTGTGTTGTCTGCAGATGAGCATCGTGGGTGTCACCTGGGAAATTGTTAGAAATGCAGGTTCTCAGGACCCTTCCTGACTCACTGAATCAGAATCTGCATTTCAACAAGACCTTCAGGAGTGTATGTCATAAGACAAGTAGTCTTGTAGTCATTGAAACCCTTACTTACAAGTTACCTCAGGAGGATCATGTTTTCCAAGGTAGTAAATGTATAGTGGTAGATGTATAGTGATTTAATGTGTGAATAATATATATAATATATAGTATATTATATGCATCCCAAGAACAGACTATTTATTTGATTTTTAACTTTAACCCAGTGGTTATATGAGTTAATTTTTAACTAAAATATCAAGGAAGATGTATTGAGAAGGGATTGTATGGGTGATGTTATAATGTGAAAATGTAGAATTAAAAGTTCTTATAGGAATAATTTTCTAAATGAAAAACTTTTCTTATTCTTTTATTTACCTCAGATGAACACATTTATGTTCTACATGTAATGCTAAATTTCTTCTCTAAATAAAGCAAATATATCACTTTCTCCAGAAGGCACAGGACATCTTATTTGGGATCTGAGAGGTTCAAATGAACCATTTCTCCTTTTACATATCTCTAACGTGAAGTATTTGGAATAATTAATTTACATTGCACTTACGAGCAACTGGTAATGCATTTTAAGCATGCTATAGAAAGGTCAATTGGAGACTTTTTGCAAGGAATACTTTTCCTTTAATTTATTTCTCCTTTATTTAAAATCCCTGAATACCCAAAATATGCTAGAGCAATGTAGCTCTATAAAAGGTGATTTCCTCTCTAGCTTGGGAAATCCTTATACTCCCTTCTTCATGTCAATAAGCATGTATTCGTTATCTACTGTGTTCCATGTATTAAATGTAAAGACTGAAACTCCATCCCAGAGTTGCTTACAGTCTCTTGTGGAATAAGGTCAGAGACACCATTACAATGCCATATTGTATGCTGTAATGGTGTTGGCAGAACATAGTTGAAAATAGAAGAAGGGGGCTAATTCAGTCTTAGGAGTCAGAGACTGATTCATAAAAAAGGTGAATGCTTTTGGCATCTTATTAGTGTATGATTTATGATACAAATATGTGCAAATGTTGGCTTTGCTTTCAGAGAAGGTAGTTGAATGGATCTTTAAGTAGAGCCAAGCTTAATACTGGCAGGTTCTAATTGTCTGAACTCTGTCCAAAATGTAACTTGATGGACAGGATTAGAATAAAATGACCTCTGCTAACATGATAAAATGAAAGTAAATATTCTTCTGAATGATTAGTCTTATAATAGTAACCCTGAACCCTTAACAGTTGCAATATTTGCTGCAGTGGAGATAGGAGGGCATTGGCGGTATGATCATAGTGATAATAGCTGACATGTGCAGTTTACAAAGTGCCTTCATACTCATTATCTCATTTAATTTTCACAACACCATCATGAGGTAGGTGTTATGTACATTTCCTAGTTGAAAATACTGTCAAAGTAGGTGGCAGAGCTTGCATAAGAAACTAGGTCTTTAAAACTCCAAAATTAATATTAGTTTTCTAGAAGGAGAACTTCCAAACCTTTCCTTCATGCCAGAATTAATAAAAATCCTCCTCCCCTGATCTGAGGATGCTTCATCAGCAAGGGTTTCTTTAATTCTGGGATTGTAAAGTGGGCATTTTCCCCCCTCTAAAACAGAAACTGTTACCCCCCCACACCAAACCTAGTCCTCTTTCTTATTTGTCTTGGGGTAAACAACACAATATGGTGGTTGAAAATAGGAGATAAAATCAGAGTAGAATTGAAAATACTCTAGAGTTTTACATTTGGGTATGTATGGATTATGGGGTCATCATGGAAGGCCAGGAATACATGTAGAGTTGAATTTTGGTTATTATTAGGTTATTGGGGATGTTATGATGTATTTTTCTATGCAAAAATGCATCATGATTTTTTTGGTGACCCAGTGGAATAATGAGCAGACCAAGTCTCAGTATTGTGGCTTAGAGGAACTTGGGCCAATTTAGATAGTGTCTGTCATTGGTAAAAAGTTGGGCATGTCAAAGGGTGACTTTCCTGAAGTTGTGAGTCTTGGGTTATGGTTGGGCATTGTACATTCTCAATCAGAGGAATATATGACCAGTACCTGGGACATAATCACAGTAAGAAAGATTGGTAAGGGTCAGGGAAGATGGCAGCTGTGCAGCTAATGTTCTAGTCAATGTAAGAGAACTGAAAGGCAAATTCAAAGACCAAGGCAGAGGCCCAGTACAGTGGCCTGGGCTAACATGCCGAGGTCAGGGGCAAAGTCTCAGTCCAATGATATGTAGGAATCTTATTTTCTAGGCAGGATTCAGTATATAGTATATTCTCAAAATGGAGAGTTCTTCCCAGATATGTCAGGCTGATAATAAAATTATTTGTTTTTAATATTGTTAATTTTAGGTAAGAGTTTTGGAAACAGTGCTAAAATTATTTGAACTGTCTCTAGAATCAGCAAGTCTGAGTCTGTGTATTTGAGCAAGGCTGGGGAGTGTAATTTGTTATATCTCATATGAATGGATTATCACACATGTTAAAATAAATATAATTTATAACTGTATTGACTCACTAGAAGTATAGTCCATTGGCAAAGATAAAATTCAGCATATTTAATAGTAAAGTCTAGGATGGTATTTGTAGTAAATAGAATAATGTCTTCCCCCATCAAGATGTCTGTGTCCTACTCTCTGAAACTTACAAATATGTTACTTTACATGGCAAAAAGGACCTTGCAAATATGGCCCCACCTTGAGATGGGGAGATTATCCTGGATTATTCAGGTGGGCGCTATCTAATTACATGAGTCCTTAAAGACTGGAGAAACTTTCATGGCTATTTTCAGAGAGAAAGAAGGCAGCAGGAGAATGATTTAATGCTTCATTGTTGTTTCTGAGATGCAAGGAGCTGTATTTAAGGAACTGAAATTTTCTTAGAACCATAATAAGTGAGGAAACAAATTTTACACTGAATTCTCCAGGAAGGAACATAGCCCTGCTAACACCTTCATTTTAGCCTGGTGAAAATTATATCGGTCTTCTGACCTACAGAGCAGTAAAATTTGTGTTGATTTAAGCCACTAAATTTGTGGTAATATGTTATAGCAACAATATAAAATGAATATAGTCTTGCTGTATGATTTGGAGATTTATAGATTGTAAGTTTTTCATAGGCAGAGGTTTCTCTCTATTTTGTTCACTGACATATATCAAGTGCATAATACAGTGCCTAGGAAATTGTAAGTAATCAATAAGTATTAGTTCAATTTCTTTATTGGTCATTCAATCAACAAATATTTACTGAGCATATGGACACAGTTCTTTGCTAGATGTTGTGTGGGAATGTAAAATATGAAAGACATTTTCTCATTGAATCTGAGTCAAGAACTTGGGTCAATCTAAGAGCCAGAAAAGTAGAGCCTACAGGCTAAATCTGGCCCACTGCTTATTTTTGTAAATAAAATTTTTTGAAACACAGGCTCATTAGTGGACATATTATCTTTGGCCACTGTCCTGCCTCAGAAGCAGAGGTGAGTAGTTGTGAAGTTATGACAGAGACTATGTGACCTACAAAGATAAACATGTTTACTATCTGGTACTTTTAAAAAAAGTTCATAAAAAAAATAAAAGTCAAACCCTGAGTTAGAACTCTATCTTTCTGGGTTCCTAGCTGTGTACTTCATATAACCTCTTCAAGCTTCTCTTCTCTACAAGATTGAGATGGTACTATTTTTCTCATAGGATGGTTGTGAGACTTAAAAGTTGAATGAGGGAAAAATAAGAGTGTCCAGTGTTCAGTGTAGAGGGAGAATAAATGGTGGTACTTATGATATTTTTAGAGAGATTTTTGCTATAAGGCATGTGCACTTGCCAGAGAGACAGAGAGAAAGACAGAGACAAAAAGTGAGAAATCACCCCCCAGAGAGGATAGCCACACTGCAGTCCCTTCTTCTCCATTCTGCTCTTGGGATCTTGGGCACATATGCACATGCATCCGATGTGAGGATTTTTTTTTTAATTTCAAAGAAAGGAGTTTTAGCTTTAATAAATCAAAATAAAAAATATTAAGAGAACTTTGCTTAATACTTAAAGCCAAGAAACATGTTAGGATTCTGTTTGAATAGTAGGTACATAGACCTGTCCACAACTCAAGAGAAGACAAAACTCCTTAACACTGGAAAGCAAAGCATAAAAGGTCAGTAACGTTTTAGTCAAAAGTCATAAAATTCTGTTTCACCAGTTTAAACTCATGTACTTTATCTCCTGTTGTCGTATCTTTCTGTTTAAACTCTGGAAGATAATGTTCATCTCTGGACTTGTCCCTACCATTAAGCTGGCCATTTTCCTAGTTGTTTTAGAACTCTTATTTCTATGTGTCTGACTTTAGTTTTCTGGGATAGCACTCCCTTCAGAACTTCTTGGAGAGCTCATCTGGTGTTGGTAAATTCTTTCAGGTTTTGTTTATCTGAGAATCTTCTTGTCTTCTCTCCCCATATGAAGGATAATCTTGCTAGATATAGTATTCTTGGTTGAAATTGTTTTTCACTCAAATATTTTCCCATTCTTTCCTTGCTTGAATTGTTTCTAATGAGAGGTCTGCTGTTACCCTGATGGAATATCCTTTGTAGGTAATTTGATGTTTCTCTCTTGCCAGTCTATCTTGTCTTTGTGGTTTTGGTCATTCTGGCTATAATGTGTCTTGGAGAAGATCATCTTGGGTTGATCCTATTTGGGGTCCTTTGTATTTCTTGGGTCGGATCTTTGAATGCTTCTCTGGGTTTGGGAAGTTTTCTTCCAGTATTTCATGGAATAGATTGTCAATACCCTGATTAGTCTCTTCACCTTCTGGGATACTGATTATCTGGATGTTTGGACGTTTAATGGTATCTAGTATTTCTCATATATTATTCTCATTTTGGGGGGCTATTTTCTCAGTCTTCATGGTGGATTTTACTAGCCCAGCGATTCTGTCTTTTACATCCAAGAATCAATTTTCTGTGTGATCTAGACTACTTTTAATACTTTCTAAGGAGGTTTTGACTTTCTGTATTATAGGCTTCATCTCCAACAGTTCCATTTGATTCTTTTTTATGGTGTGTATTTCCTCTTTCAGATCTTGCAAGAACTTCTTCACCTCCTGGAATTTCTTGGCTTTTTACCCCCCCTGGTGTTCATTGTTTCTCTTTTCTTCCATCTCTGTTAGTTTTGTCACTATGAATACTCCAAATTTTTTATCAGACATTTCCTTGAGTTCCATTGTACTATCTGTGGATGAAGAGGAGTTATTCTTTTCCCTTGGGGGTGAGGTGTTTTTTTTTTTTTTTTTTTT
>NW_006159659.1:3676572-3682079 GCF_000334495.1 Tupaia belangeri chinensis | reverse complement strand
GTTTCTTCCTAATTTCTAGAAGATCAATCTGAGTGATCAGAGGTGTACAGAAGAATGTGGTCTACACACTCTTTGGTGTTGTGTTTTTCTCCCTTTGTGTCACAGATTCAGTGGGAGTTGAGGAATATGAAGACCTAAATAGTATTTGGATTTTGGCAACTTTTCACTTAGGCTTGTCTAGACACTCAGTGGATAGAGACTAAGCAGCAAAATGATGAAGTAAAAGAAAAAGGATAAGAAAAAAGAGAAAATAAGAAAGAAGGAAAAGAGAAAAATGGATAAAGTGAGCAAACAAATAAAATTATGTACTTGTTAATATTAAAGAATAAAAAATCAAAACCATGTGGTGCGCAAGGGCTGAGTGAAAGCACTAGATCTCAGCTCTCATGGCAGACTCAATCTTCTTCTGGCCTGCCCTTTCTTTTTGCGTAGATAGGATGGAGAAAGGGGAGGGAGTTACTACCAAGATAAAGGAGGATTTCAGAGCCAAGAAAACACTTTACCTTAAAAAATATTTTAAAAAGAAAAATTACAGAAATGAAAAGACAGAGACAGGCAGAAAGAGACAGAGAGAGACAAAGAGAAGGATACAGGGTCTCTACCAGGTTTAATTCTCAGCAGCACATCTTCATTGCTCTTATCTCTGAAAGCACTAGATCTCAGCTCTCATGACGGACTCCATCTGGTCTGAGGATTAAGTCACTGGGTACAGGACTCAAACCACGATTGACTGTGTGGGAGTCCAGTGACATAACCATTATGCCATCTCCTGATCCCTTACTTTTTTTTTTTTAGAATTATTTATTTTAATTTTATTTATTCATTTCTTTTAATTTGCCCAGAGAGAGAGAGAGAAAAAGAGGGAAAGTGAGAAATCAAGCTATCAGGTCCAGGACTCAAACCATGGTCAGCTACGTGGCAGTGTCCAGTGCCTTAACCACTAGGCCACTTGATGACCCCTCCCTTATGATTTTTTAAGATGAAATTTTTTAAGGGCAGTCTTATGTTCACAGCAAAATTGAGAGGAAGATACAGAGATATCCTGTATACATCCTACCCACACTCATGCATAGTCTCCCCTATTGTTAATGTCCCTCACCAGAGTGGTACATTTGTTATAATTGATAAAATTACATTGATACCTCATTATTACCGAAGTCCACAGTTTACATTAGGAATCACCCTTTCTGTTATACAATCTATGATTTGGACAAATGTAAAAGGGGTCTTCAAAAAGTTCATGGAAATATGTATTATGAAAAAACTATGCATAGATTTCAAAAACCTTTTGCACCACAATAAACTCATACTTTAAATCCGTTTTTTTGGCAAACTTTCTGAATTCTCCTCATATAATGGCACATATGCATTATTATAGTATTATCCAGAGTATTTTCACTGTCCTAAAATTCCTCTATGTTCTACCTTTTTCCAAGCCTCTGGAAACCACTGATTTTTAACTGTTTCCATAGTTTTGTCTTTTCTAGAATGCCACATAATTGGAATAATATTGTGTATAGCCTTTTTATATTGATTTATTTCACTTAGTAATATGAATTTAAGTTTCCTTCATGTTTTATCATGGCTTGATAGTTCATTTCTTTTTAGTTCTGAAAAATATTCCACTGTGTAGATATACCATTTTCTTTTAATTTTTATTTTTTTAAAGCAAAAATTAAAGAACTTTTTTTTCTTCAGAGAACTTTGCATTCTTTTAGCTATTAAATGTTTCTCCCTTTTGCCCTTCCACCTACCCTCAACAACCTAACTCCCTGCCCTTACTGGTATCTATACTTATCCTCTATACTGTAATATTTGTTTATCTGTCAAACTACCAAAGGATGTTTTGCTTGCCTCCACATTTTGGCAATTATGAATAAAGCTGAAATAAAAATTTTGGATAGGGTTTTGTATGAACATGAGTTTCAACTTTTTGGGTGGGGTTGAAGATGATGATTGGATTATGTATTTAGTTTTGTAAGAAACCAAAAATCTCTCTTCCAGAGTGGCTGTACATTCCCAATAGCAAAGAATTAGAATTCTGTGCTCCATATCCTTGTCAGTGTTTGGTATTTTCATTGTTTGAAATTTTGGCGATTCTAACAGGTATATAGTGATATCTCACTCTTTAAAAGAGAGATTATTGGTAAAGGGCATGTGTGTTCACCAGAGAGGCAGAGACAGAAAGCTAGAAATCATCCCCTGGGGGGCTAGAAATCATCCCCTGGGGGGTATGGCCATGCCACAATCCCTTCTCCTCTCGGGATGTTGGACACAAACACATATGTATCTGGCGTTAGTTTTAAGTCACAGGGTCTGGGACTAAAACCATAGCTGGTCATGTGGGAGTCTAATGACATAACTGTTATGCCATCTGGTGACTCTGATATCTCATTGCTTTAATTTGTATTTTTCTGATGACATACAATGTGAAACATCTTTTCATATGATTATTTTCCATTTGTATATCTTTCTATGTAAGATGTCTGTGAAGGTCTTTGGTTGATTTTTTTAATTGCCAGAGGGCACATGTGTTTGCCAGAGAGAACGGGGGAGAGGGAGAATGGATCCCCCCAATAAGACATGGTCAAACTGCAATCCTTCTTCATTTTTCCATCCTATTGAGATTTGGGGCATGCATGCACATGTGCCTGGCATGTTTTTTAATCCACTGAATCTAAGACTCAAACTGTATTGTCATCTATGTGGGATCTGGTTCCCTTAACCACAGGCCATAGGGCCTGCCCATTTGGTTGATTTCTTAAATTAGGTCATTGTCATTTTATTTGAGTTTTAAGAGTTCTGCACTCTATGACTGAAACTAATTGACTAAAGGGTATAGAAACACAGTATATAGATGTAAATACCAGATATAGTATGTGTGAAAGAGGAGAGTCTGAGGAAGGACATGGGGGGGGAGGGATGCGGAGGGAGAGCATTAATGGCACAAAGAGGTGTGGTATTATCTGTTGAAGATATTTTGTAGTTTTATCAACTGTACTAGGGAGAAATGTTCACCTGTTGAAATATCCACTTTGTAAGACAAATAATAATGTGATTGAATGTATAAAATAAAATGAAAGGGAAAAAGAAAAGAATTCTCTATATATTTTGCATAACAATTTTTTTATCAGATAATTCTTTTGAAAATATTTTCTCCCAGGCTGTGGTTGGTCCTCCTGTTCTCTTGACTATCTTTCACAGAGTAGAAGTTTTTAATTTTTCCTTTCAAATTATGTCTTTGGTATTGTATCTAAAAAGTCTTTATCATACTCAAGGTCATCTAAATTTTCTCTTATGTAATTTATTGGAGTTTTGTGTTTTACATTTATGTCTGTGTCCCAGTAAATTTTGTGATGTGTATAAGGTCTGTGTCTAGATTCATTGGTTTGCATGTCAATGTCCATTTGTCCCAACACCATTTGTTTCTCTGATAAAAAATTATTATTGACCAGCCACAGTGGTGCAGCAGTAACATAGTGATCTGATTATACCAAGAAAAATGATACATCAACAATTATTACTGCAAAAAAATATTTTAGGAGGATACTGTTCACCCAGATACCTTAAGGTCCAGGTAGAAGCAAGTGAGACCTGAAAGCACAAGTCTCCTTTCTGGTGGTAATTTTAGGATTCAGCCACATAAGGCTTCTTCAGTTGTACAGATACAATACAATGTTTTAATGTTACCTCAAGGCCTTAATTTAGGAATCGTAAACCTTTGTTTTTTTCATACTGGAGAAGGAATCAGTAATAACTTTAAAATACCCTTGAGTTTACCTCTGCTCATTTATCTCCCAGATCTATACTTCATGTTTTCTTTGGCGATACAATTCTCTTCTAATAATTGGCTTCTGAGATTAATAAATTCTTGAAAGCATAGGGGAAAATGAAAATGTGTCTCCTTGAGAATGGGAGAAAATATATATTTTTTTCAAGAGAGAGAAATGAAAAGATACTGCTATTGTTTTTAAAGCTAGCAGCAGATTGTGCTGGCAATAAAGGAGAGTTTGTGAGATGCTTTATGGAATTGAAAGTTCTGCCTTTGCTTTCTCTGTCACACTTACAGAGCCTATTCATCTGTCCTTTCAACACCACCAGTATTTTTATAAACATGAAAAACACACCCAAAAAAACCCTCGAGCCTTTAATTGCTGTTGAAACAAGCTGTAGGAAAAATACAAGACTGATGAGGTATACACTGAACATTCATTCCTCTATGGCAATATTAGAAGAGAATAAACATCTTGAGATGACACCAATTTGAACATCTTTCTTTGGGGAATAGATTCAGGAATAATCCCATGAGTTTTCATGAGATGTTAATTGAATTTCTTAAAAGGATAATGGCAATCTAGAAAGTAATTCCATGCTATGTAGTACACAATAGACTAGCTCAACACCACCCAAATCTGCTTCTAATTATCTTCTAGTGCCCCTAAAATGGGAGTGTTAATGACTACATTACCCAGATTCCTTTGCAGTAAATGTTCTTCATGTGATCTAGCTTCTGTCAAAGGGAATATATATACACTGGAGGTTGAGAAGACAGAAACAAAAACCACATGGCATGACTCAACCATCCTTTTGATAAGCAAAGTGGTGGAAACTTTTTTTTTTTCAGAGACATGTGTAGAGAGGTTGCAGTGTCCAGTCCTGTCCTGGCTTCATGGGTGTGAAGCAGAGGGAAGCAGCAAAAATATTATCTGGGTTCTTCCTGGAACACTCCTGTATTGTGATTAGAATTTCTCATGGCTGCACAATTGCTGGCAAAAAGGAAAAGAACGATTTTATCTCATTCCCAGTGATTTTGGAACAAAGTTAAAATATAACTGAGAAGGGACAGGGATCTACAATACATCTGTGGAAAGAGAACCATTTACAAAATGTGGCTGCAGAGGTAGATCTCTCATCAGTCTCAATGTTTAAAAAGACTTCTCAAATGAGAAATGGATTACAGAAGAAACAATAACCAGAATCACCCAATTTATGTTTAGTTTATCTTTTATTTTGAAGAAACTGTTAGCAAAAGCATAGAGAATAATAATTTTAAAAATTAAGAAAGAAGTAAACACTGGAAAAAGTCATACCTACTTGCTTTAGATGAATCTGTCTTCAGAATTAGATTAATTACCTACAAGTATGCAGGAAAAGGTATTTGTATGTTATAAAATACTTAAAACATTTTTGAGAATTTTGGAAAAATATGTCTAGTAGTCTTCATTCATATAAGATACATGCTACAAGTAACTATAACACTAATTCTTGCTGGTTGAAATTACAAAATAAGTTGTTAATAGATTGTGATTGAGTACATAGAAAAAGAAAGCAATGATTGCTAGGAGATAGCACAGGTTCACTAAAAACAAGTCATGCCAAACTAATCTTATTTTGAATTTTAGTTTCAGTTTTAGATGGAAGCACAAGGGAAAAATTCCCTAGGCATAATGCATTTTGATTTAATTCTTGTATTTCACAAACGTATTTTATAGAATCTATGTAGGGAA